>NC_137791.1:64025900-64119900 GCF_963383645.1 Muscardinus avellanarius | reverse complement strand
GTAGTTAGTGTGCTTACAGTTGAACACAGGGCATGCACATGGAGAAAACTTTCTTCACACCAGCTTTTTATAATCTCTCATTGGATTGAGGATGGGGTTCAATGGAAAGGCAGAGAGGACCTGGAATGTGATCCTATGGGGCAGTGGTACAAGTCTAGCTGTGGTCTCACTTGCAAAAGGGACACCTGCTGTTCTTTTTGGCTCTTCCTGCACTTTCACCTCCCTCTAGAAGATGCCCTGGTCAAAGCCTCATGCACAGTAGTCTAAAGGTGTCTGGTAGCATCCTAAGCTCCTGTGCTGCATGTGGGTGATCTGGTGGGGGTGAAATGGCTTAGTGGGCTCCACAGCTGTCTGCTTGTTGAGTCTCTGCAGTTTGTAGAGGGGAAATTCACTTTGAACTAGACTTCACCTTGGGTTTTTTGTTTTCATCCATTAATTTACATACATATACTCATGTGCTGGTGTTGGAAAATAGTTGTGTCTCATTAAAATTCTATTTGCCTAAAAAAAAATTCCATTTGCCTTTAGGATGGACTTGTGATGCATGCTCTGACAGTGAGAGAAAACTTACAGTTCTCAGCAGCACTTTGGCTTCCAACAACTATGACAAATCATAAAAAAGACGAGAGAGTCAAGAGCCTCATTGAAGAGTTAGGTCTGAGTGGTGTGGCTAATTTCAAGGTAATGCAAGAAACCTGGTAGAATCATATTATGACGTGCATAATATGACATCAGTAAAAACTTTGCTCTTGTGTGTGGTCCTAAATGGCTGCTTTCTGTAATGATGAAAAAATGACCAATTCCATAATATAAAGATGGAAATTGAGCTGTGGAAATAGTTTGGAAATACCAGTTTGTTATCTGCCAAAGACTACCAGGAGCCTATTGCAATGTAAATTATATGAGGAACTTTATTCAAGCTCAAGCTTGGGCTCCCCACACACACCAACGCAGTGGATGTGGAGGAAGGGCCCTGTGTTCCCCAAGAACAAAGCTTTTATCTCGTGTTTTTTTTCCCATTGATTGTGGTGAAGGAAGTAGGGAGGTTTGGGGGAGGCAGGAGATAGGAAACGTTTCTGAAATTTAGAGTCTTCTCCCCTCCAAAAAAATAAATAAACAATAAAATGTTATGCATAGCTCTTGATTGGGTCTTTTCAGTCGCTGCACTGTAAGACATCTGGAGACAACTGGGAAAATGCGAATGAATATAAGTTTCACTGGCTCATGAAAGGAAGATATTACTCATTTTGTTTGATCACAATAGCATTTTGGTAAGGTGGCCAAATGTCCTTATTCTTTCTAGAACATCATAAGTACTCAGGGGTGAAATATTATACAATTTTCTATAGACACTTACATAAAAATATCTATGATTATTATGGGAGAAGATGGTAACAACTGAGAAATCTCAGTAAATAGCTTTGGTAATTATACACTTGTATTACTACAATTGCATCATAATGGTAATATTTTTTCTACATTTCTGTAATTAAAATATCATAAAAGTAAAAAAAAAATTAAAATGACTTTAATCAGTTAGATTACATGAACTAGAGGAGTCAAAAACTGCCTCTGCACAGATTCTCTGTGTGTTGGGGTGGTTGATGAAAGACTAACAAATCACCACAAATTCTGTCCCTTTTTCTTCCCTCTCTTTATCTCCTGTTTTAGACCGATTTCACAATATCAGGGCCATCTCTTTTAGTGTTCTAACTTACTACTTTAAAACTGACTTGATAAGAAACCGTGGAAATGACAAGCTTCACACCAGTTCCAGCCACATAGCATCTCTGCTCCGGTCCTCAGTTTACTCATCTAGTCGAGAGGAGCGTCCTCCTCCCGGGTGTCCATTCACTTGATGTTCAGAATAATGAAGCTGGAGAGCAGGGATCTTTATCAAAGCAAATGCTGGGGAGGCTGCTGAACAGAGCGGCTAATACAGTGGTCAACTCTTACCTCTTTTTAAAAAAAGAGGTAGATCAAAAAGATCTACCTCTTTTTTTTTTTTTTTTTTTTTGTGGTACTGGGGGTGGAACCCAGAGGCCTTCTACCTCCGGGCTATACTCCCGGAACTATTTTATATTTCATTTGGAAACAGGGTCTCAAGTTGCTGAGAGCCTCACTAAGTAGCTGAGGCTGGCTTCAAACCTGTGTGATCCTCCTGCCTCAGCCTCTCAAGCGTGGGGATTACAAGCTTGCGCCACCACGCCCGGCTCTACCTCTTTTTTTAAAATCAGTAAACGAAAACACCTGATTGGTGAACAAAGTGTTTACTGATTTAAAAAAAGATAACATTGATGACACTGTTTTCTAGTTGAAGAAGAGTAAACAGAGTCATAATTTATTTACAGATTTTATTATTTTTTTATTATTATTATTATTTTTGGTGGTACTCGGCTTTCTGGAAACCCTTCTACCTCCTGGGTACACTCTCAGGCCATATATATTTTTTTTCTTTCTTCTTTATTTTAGAATTTTTTTTTTTTTGGTGCACTGTATTCATACATCATAGTGGGATACAAAAAAACTTTTGTAGACATACATGCACACATCGACCAGTCAGCCCCCACCCGATCCACATCCCATTCCCTCCCCATCCCTCCTTCCCATGCTTGGCTTAGTGGTTGACATCTAATATTATAGCAACTTATCCAAAATTAACAATGATAATCTCACATAACAGATTCATTTGTTTGATATCAAGCTTTTGACCACTTAGAGATAATATTTCAATATTTCTTTTTGCTTTCTTCTTACCATAGAATTTTTTTTTCTTTTTCTTTTTTAGGTGAAACTATCATATATTTATATATTTATTTTTCAGAAAAAATCTATCCGGATATGGAATATGGACTCTAGATACCCAAAATGATCTCAAAAAAGAACAAAGACGATATATATTTTCTGATTTCAAACCATATAAATATACAATAATTGAAACAGTGTAGTACTGTTCTAAAGGCAGTTATATAAGCCATTGGAGTTAAATAAAAGCCTAGAGCTAAATTCTTCCATATATTGTCAAGTTATTTTTGACAAGGTTTCCATGAACATTTGGTGGAGGAAATAATAATCTTTTAACTAAATATTGTTGAAAAATAATAATTACATGGAAAAGAATAAAATTGGACCCTTACCTAATCCCATATACAAATATTAACTCAAAATAGATAAAAGACCTAAATATAAATCTTAAGACTATAAAATTTAGAAGAAAATCTGGGTCATAAAACCTCACAACACTGAAATTGACAGTGATTTCTTGGATATGATTTCAATGGCATAGGCAACAGAAGGGTATACAAACTCCCTAAAAAATAAAAAAAAAATATTGTATATCCAAAGACAATGTAAACAGAGTTAAAAGTTACAGATAGAATGGGATAAAATATTTTCAAATGCTATATCTGAAGGTATATTCATATTCCAACTAGAAATCCTAAAAATTAGCAACAATAAAAGCAAACAATACAATTTAGAGATAGGTAAAAGACTAACATAAATAATGAATCTCCACAGATAACCAATCTTAGTTGTCTGTTGGATGGAAAATCTTGTTTCTCTAGTTCTGGAGTGTGTTACCTATTTCTTCTTTGTAGTTAATTTCTTTGAGTATTTTCTCTAGTGCTGGTTTTGAAGACATAAATTCCTTCAGTTTCTGTTTGTCATGGAAGCTTCTTATTTCTCCATCTAATTTGATAGAAAGTTTTGCTGGGTAGGAAATTTTTGGCTGGAAGTAGTTTTCTTTCAGAGTTTGGAATATGTTACTCCAAGCCCTTCTGGCTCTCATGACTTGGTTTGGGAAATCTGGAGTGATTCTAATTGGTTTGCCTCTGAATGTTACTTGGCCCTTTGCTTTTGTTGCCTTTAAGATTCTCTGCTTGGCTTCCACATTGGTCATTTTGAAAATTATGTGGCGTGGGGATCCTCTTCTCCGATCCTGTCTAAAGGGAGTTCTATAAGTTTCCTGGACCTGTGTATCGACCTCTTGCTCTATGTTTGGAAAATGTTCTGCTATTACTTCCTTGAAAAGATTGTTGATCCCTTTGGTTTCACCTTCGTTTCCCTCCTCTATTCCAGTTATTCTTAGGTTAGCTCTCTTAACATGGGCCCATATTTCTTCAATGTCAGATTCCTGCTGTCTAGATATTTTTTTCTAGATTAGAAACTATGCGTTCATTTTTGGATTGCTCGTCTTCTAAGAGCGAGATTCTATTCTCCATGTGGTCTAATCGGTTGTTTGTACTTTGAATTGAGGCCTTTACTTCATTAATTGTATCCTTTATCTCTTTTTGGTGCTCTTTGAATTCTTTTCGAAACACCTCTATTATTTCTACAGTTATTTTCCTGATTCGATGTTCTAGAAATCTCTGAATTTCTGTTTTATCGGGTTGTGATGTTGTGGGGTTGCGGGCATTCATTGCTCCATTGTTATTCCTCTTTCCCATGATTTCGGAAGTTTGTGCCTTCTCTGGATTCTTCCCTTGGGTCAGTACGACTTCACTTAAGGTGTTCTGGATCTCGAGTCTGTGGTATCTCAGACCCCAATACTTCTTTACTGGGTTGTATCACAGAGTCTCAGACCCAGGGACTCAATAGAGGCTGCTTTAGACTATGGGGGTTGCCAGGTTGGGCATTCTTCTATGGTGTGAAATCTCTGCCACTGACACTCCCCAACTGGGTCAAGTCCCTGGGAGTACAGTACTGGGATTTCTCCTTTGGGGCGCACAATTTGACACACTGTTGTTGAGTACGCAGATGGAGCTGTATTGGACTCGGTGAATTCGCTGCTGCTGCCGCTGGTGGCAATATGGCGCCGCTGCTACACCCTCAGCCGTGAGCCTGGCGCCACTGCCATGCCCTCAGCCGTGAGGCTGGCGTATTTCTTCTCTGGTTTTGAGCTCCGCTCTGAGTCCCTGCAGTGTGTGCTGAGCCCAGCCACTGGGAACTTTAGATGCTCCCTGCACCGAGAAATCTGCCAAATCCCACCCGGCTATTCCGCAGCTGCTGACCTCAGCTCACTGTCCGCCGTCCTCTCTGGAGCCTGGTGGGCTGTTGAGTGCGTTGGTCTAGTGCCGTCTGGTGAGCTCGCCGCTGCCGCCAGCAGTAAGGCATTGATGTCGCGTCCTCAGCTGTGAGGACAGGACTGCGTATCTCCTCTGTGGCTTTTAGCTCCGTTCTGAGTCCCCCTCCTCTCTGGGGCCTGATGCTTCAAGAAAAGTTGGTGCCCGCCACTCCGTGCCACGGCTCCGGCCGCAGCACTGTAGTCTGGTTTCTTTCTGGTGTTCCGTTTTTCTAGCCCTCTTTTTCTCTGTCCCTTGTAGTTACATTCTTTGTTTCTCTGGTGATGGTGTTTTCTGGCTATGAAAGGCACTGATTTTGTGGTAATACAGATTGGTTGTTAGTGGGGCTCTTAAGCCCGACTTTTCTTGGTCGCCATCTCCCCGGAAGTTTTGTTTTTTTTTAATTTGGAAACAGGGTCACTTAAGCCAGCAAGGCTGGCTTCGAACCAGCACAATCCTCCTGTCTCCGTGTCCCAAGCGTGGGGATTACAAGCGTGCACTACCATGCCCGGCTTATTTACAGATTTTAATAACACTGCTTCTGTTCGCTCCCACTGTCAGATTTTGTTGAGGTAGTAGCATTTTATACTCTTCCCTGGAGATGCTGTCTTCCTCCTTAGCTGTAGATCAAATGACAGCATGGAGGTGCCATACCTGACCCGGGTTCAGAAACTCATCCCACAGAAAAACCAATGTCTGAGAGATGAGTGTTGGGAGAAAGAAAGGCTTATTCTGTGGCTAAAGAATGTAGAAGAAGGAGCTTCTGTCATAGATCAGCTTCTCAACTCCAGAGGGTTGAGGGGTTACACATTTAGAAAATGAATAATGAGGGAGAGGAATAAAGTAGGAGAGGGAAGGGGTATTTCATGTCTTTTCTGAATCTCCCGGGAACCTGGTTCCAGATATTTCCATTCCCTTCAGTCTGGTATTTCCGGTCATGGTGGCTGTAGCTATCTTTATCCTTAAAGTGGAACAGGCAAGAGAAGGAAAGAAAAACAGACAGATAGACAAGGGAAGAAACTCAGTCAAGTTAACTGTGTATTACGGTTTTGGGCAAAATATTTCTCAAATGTTTAATAGATCTACATGCAGGGCTAAGTGGAATCTGACCCAAAGATTAAGGCAACACAAAAGTAAAACAAAATATGAAGACAGAGAGGCCAAGCCTCTTTGTCCCAGTCTAAGTGTCCATAAGACATCTGCAGGCCCGAGAGAAAAGAGACAGTGTTTTCAGCAAAAAAACAAAAAAAGACCTTTAGGTCCCTGAAGAGTAATGTAGTATCCTATTCAACTATTAAAATAGCCCACATGAAAGAGATGTCATCTGCCGAAAAGCAACGGGGAAACTCAGATCACATTGCCCAGCTGTGCAACTTCCACAATTAGTGACTTTTAAGTCATTTAAAAAAAGTAAAGCTAGAAAGTTTATGTTTTTTTCTCAGTAAGAGAGAGGAGAGAGAGAGAGACAATGTGTGTGTGTGTGTGTGTGTGTGTGTGTGTGTGTGTACCTCTGAGGCTACACCCCCAGCCCTTTTATTTTTTTGTTTTGGAACAGAGTCTCACTGGGATGCTGAGTATCTCATTAAATTGCTGAGTCTGGTCTCAAACCTGCAATCCTCATATCTCAGCCTCTCAAGCTCCCAAGTACTGGGATAACAGGCATGTGCCACCATGCACATCCCCAGAGTGACTCTCTTAATATTCCACACACAGATGGCCCTGTCTTCACGGGAGGGTACAATTAAGTGATCACTCATTCCCAGGGTTTTGTGAATTGCTATCATTTGCTGTGACTCTCCAGCCTTACCTAACTACAAACAGATGATATGGCCCCTGTACCCCTCGGGCAACTTCTATGAAGGAGAGTTTGCATCACCCCACCAGCATCATTCTGGTTTCTTTTCCTTTATTAGGATGCAAGACTGAGTTATGACAGTGGATCCACAGGAAACAGATGGAGCAGCTGTTGCAGGAAGCGCTGGACGCTGCGACTGCTCCCCAGACAGGTCATGGTCTAGGGGGAACAAGGGGACTGAATGGCCAGCCTCAGCCTGAGGGCTTCTGTCCTTTCTCCTCCCAGTCCACAGACGGCGTGGAAGGTGGAGGTGGAAAATGGAGCTACAATATCCATGTGTAACACGTACATGTTGCCCAACCGCTCTGACAAACGCACTATTTATATGCCCTAATTACTGTGTTGGTCTTTGTGACTCCTTGTTGCTTAATCTTCTACACATTATTTTCTGTCAACTTTACCTGTGTACCAATTTTTTTCTTTTTCTTATGTGAGAAATCTAGATGTAAATGTCGACTTTAGGGGAAAAAAACTTTGAAAAGTATATTAAATATCATGTCCAGTTGCTGTCCTGCTTATGTCTTCTCAGTTGACATGAATCAGCCTTTTTTGTTTTTATCTTTATTTTTTGCTAGCTTGTTTGTTTTTGTACTAGGGGTTGAACCCAGAGGCCTTCTACCTGAAAGCTGCTACACCTCCCTTTTTTTATTTTTGAAATTGGTTCTTGCTAGGTTGCCGAGGCTGTTCTCAACCCTGCAGTGCTCCTGGTTCAGCCTCCGCGTGACACCGTGGTCAGCAGCCTTTTACAGCTAGAAGAGAACTGTCCAACGGCTTCAGAATTTCGTTTCCAACCACAAAAATCAGCACTGCGTTGCCATTTTTGTCCAGTGTGGGGAGAAAACAAGGGCGTTCCTTTCCACTCAGTTATGGTGCATGAGTTTTTTATGTTGCTTTATTTTTTTTTTATTTTTTATTTTTTTTGGTGGTACTGGGGTTCCTGGAAGCCCTTCTACCTCCGGGCTACACTCCCAGACCTATTTTTGCATTTTTATTTGGAAACAGGGTCTCCTAAGCCAGCGCGCGGGGCTAGCTTCGAACCTGCGCGATCCTCCTGTCTCTGCCTCCCAAGGGCGGGGATTACAAGCGTGCGCCACCACGCTCGGCTTGTTGCTTTCTTTTAAAAGATGGATTTTTTTTTTTTTATTTCAATGACCTTCCTGGAGTGAATGCTTCTGAAAAGTAAAGTAGATAAAAACTCCAAACCCTAGAATGGGAATGTGGCCATTACGCTAGAATTTGTATGAATGGTTAAGATGAATGTTAAGCACTATGTTTTTGCTGTGATTTTCTACTATCTAATCCTTTGGGACTACCTACATGCCAGATTTTTATTGTTTTGGGTCTTGTTTGAAATGAGCCGAGAAAACTTCAAAGGTCATATAAATTATCTATATTTTTCTCTTATTAGTTGCTGATTCTTGTACTGACTAGAGGGAATATTTAATACTATTGAGGCAAGGGTAGATCCAAGCTGTGATTAAAATGATTAATGATCCCTTATCATACATTATAAACACCACAAAGGAACAGCATCTCCTTGAAAAGATAACATTAGCCACTGGAGCTGTACTGGACCCAGTGGGATGAAAAAACTGAATATTCAGCACCTTTTACTATGAACCTACCAAATAAAGGGAACATTGAAAATATCTGGTCATTCAAGAAAATGGAAGGATCATGGTCAGAGCTACCTTGAAAAAAATGAGCTGTTTACATTTGTATATCTTGTTATTAAATATAAGAAGAGTTCAATTTGAAGTGCAACTATTATCTGGTACCCGTGTGTATTGGCCACATGCAAAATATCGAGTGTGGTGATACTCATTATTATTATACTCTTTTTCTCATTCCCCTAGGTTCTCTTTATAAGTAACAGCTAATAGCTAACAAGCAGCTCTTTAGAAGGTAAAGACAACTTTGAGACGTGCACTCTACATTAAGCATTGGAGACAGCCAGTGCTCCAGAAAACCCAGTGCCCATGAACTTCAAGGGCATTGCATAGTATTGAATGGTCATAGACTCAATGCTGTTAACACAAATTTTACTGTTTATCCTGAACAGTCTCTTAGTTTATCAAACAAGTCTGAGCATACGATGGAATTGAATGTGTAGTTGAAGATACACAGAGTTATTTATTTTTGTCTATTTATCTCTGATTCCAGACTTTGACTGAAGAATAAACAAACTAGAAATATAAAATGAAATTTCTGATTGGCTTAATAATTTTATTCCAGTCCATTCTTTTACTGAACAAAACTCAGTTTTTTCATTATACCAAAGCATAAGATTTTAAATGTTTGAAAAACAACCCTCCAAGTCTCACTTTGGGTTTAACCTAAATATTTTTTTTATCAAAGCCATGATAAGTGCCCACTTTTATCTAAATCTCTTATCTTTGGTTATAACTAAAAATATGACCATGATCTTTTATAAACTAAAATAATTTCTTGGTCAATATCTTTTCTTTATCCCTAAGATTTCTAACATAGTATCTTCTGTGTACAGAATAATGTATATTTTTGAAGTATGTTGTGCTATAAGCTTCTCATAGCAAACCCAGTATATATTTTAGCATTTTATCTTATCCTTTATTATATTGTCTTCTCCATCACCAGATTCTGTCAGTTTTCCTTCATAGGGACCCATTCTAATAATTTTGACATACAGAAAAATTTTCTGTTCAATGTTTTAAAATTTGGTTGTACTGAGGACTGAGCCAAAGGCATTCTGCCTCTAAGATACACCCAAACCCTGTTTTATTTTTATTTTTTGAAATAGGGTTTTGCTAGATTAATGAGAATCCACTACTTGCTGAGGCGATCCTCAAACCTGTGATCTTCCTGTCTCAGCCTCCCAAGTACCTGGATTAGAGATATGTGCCACCAGTTTCCTGTTTATGTGTTTAAATAAACGGATTTATATTATTGATCTTATTTTTCCTTACACTGAATTATGTATTTATTAACCTGTTTATTTTTTATTTATTTTGCAGGCCTGGGGATGGAACCCAGGGGGCATTCCACCTCTTTATTTTGAAGCAGTGTCTCACTGAGTTGCAGAGAGCCTAAGTATATCAGAGGATTGGACTGCTGAGACCCAAGTGTATACATACTTTTACCCTGAACTACCAGGTTGCTCTCCAGAATTCCCACCTGCATTGCTACCATCTAGATTCCTCATCCGGGAATGGAATGCTTGTAAGGTCACACTCCATTCAGGTGTGGCGGCCGAGACGGGAGAATTGCAGGTTTGAGACCAGACTCAACAATTTAGTGGGACGCTCAACAGCTTAGCATTTGGCCCCGTTGAAAAATAAAAAATAAGAAGGGATGGGGGTGTTCCTTGGAGAAAGAATGTCCTTGGGTTCAATCCCCAGTAACAAAAATAAAATAAAGCAAGATTTTCAATTTATCTTGCATTTCTGATTCTAATAATGTTGAACATCCCTTCTTATAGTTAAGCACTTGGGTTTTCCTTTTACAAATTGTCAATTCAAACATTTTAAATTTTATATTTTGATCTAGTGGGAAACAAGTACTTTTTGTTCACTGCCTATTTATCAGTTGGCTAAAGGTCTTTTTGTTCAGTTAAAAAATTCTTGTATTACAAGTATTAATCCCTTATCAGTCATGGACCCTGTTAATATCTCTCATGCACCTGACTAATTTGTCAATGTTTTCTTTGTTTGCACATAGTGAATTTCATTCACTTTTTTGCCTTACTTGGATTGGGAGGGTCTTAAAGAGCTCTTTAGAAGGTCACAAAATCCTTATTTATTAAACATACACTTTTACATTTAATACATGGATGGGTATCTGGTTTTTAATTCTTTTTCCTTTTGTACAGATCTACGATTCTTCCTAGAAAACAATTCTCATTATTGTTTAATATGTTCTCATGTACTAATAACTTTTTTGTCTTTGTTTTGGCAAAGCAACTACATTGTTTTTGATTTTTCCATATAAATATTAGAAAAAGATTGATGGATTCCTTGGAGGGGGGATAAAAATGTTTGTTTTGTAGGGTATGTGATTTGGTTTGCATTCCTCTGAAAGAAGAGTCAAGACAAGGACGTGGTTGAGATCATTTATTCAATAGGTGATACTAGGAAACTGAGAAGCACAGTGAGTCGGGAGAGGAGAAAATGCCAATGCACCGATGTATTGCTGAAGATAAGCAGTAAAGGCTCAATTCCTCCCCTGAGAGCAAGGAGAAATGCCTTCCATAATTCCCTGTCTGAAAAGCAAAAGGCCGGGGCATTGCTCCCAGACCCCATCTCTGTTGGGTGCAGGGTATTCACCCCTGCACTTCCCAGCTACACTTGCACACAAGCTGAGCTCTTTCAGCTTTAGAACTGGCCAAAGAGGAGACAAGTGGCCGGGCGTGATGGCGCACCTTTGTAATCCCCGCGCTGGGGAGGCGGATCCGCGCAGGTTCGAAGCCAGCCGTGCTGGTTTAAGAGACCCTATTCCAAAATATAAAATAGGTCTGGGAGTGTAGCCTGGAGATAGATGCGCTTCCAGGAACCCCAGTACCACAAAAAAAAAAAAAAAAAAAAAAAAAACCAGAAAACCTCTGCTTGATTTTGCTGGGCGTGGTGGCGCATGCTTGTAATTCCCTTGCTTGAGAGGCGGAGACAGGAGGATCGCGCAGGTTCGAAGCCAGCCGCTTGCTCTGGCTTAAGAGACCCTGTTTCCAAATAAAAATATAAAAATAGGTCTGGGAGTGTAGCCTGGAGGTAGAAGGGCTTCCAGGAACCCCAGTACCACCAAAAAAAAAAAAAAAAAAAAAAAGAAAGAAAGAAAGAAAGAAAGAAAGAAAGAAAGAAAGAAAAGTGGAGAGAGGTGTAGCGCAGGCTGGAGGCAGGAAGCTGACAGATGGTCTCAGCTCCTGACTCCTGTCGAGCTGCCCCACCCAACTGCAGCCTAAAGCAGAGGTGCATGAGGAGATGAGACAGAGCACCCATAGCACCCACTCAGGTCCACTCCTCACACCACTCAGACCCACCGCTGCCCCGTAAATCCACTCTCGACTGTTTGAGAGTCCATTGTAATCTCTAGAAAACACAATGCAAAAGGGTTCCTGAAACTAGATGTTACCACTGCTGCTGCTGATTGCCTACTATGATCACGGTGTTTTACTTCTCCTCTCGACCTTCCTTTTTAGGATTTCCTCACTGTTGGCCAGTACATCCTCTATACTAAGCTGCTTGGCTGGTACAGCGATCCACACTTTCAGTCCCAAGGACTGAGGACCATGGTTGCTGTGCACTTATCAGGATGTGAAGCTTGGAAATACCAAGTTTCTTTGTGAATTCTCTGTCCATCATGTAGCATTAATCCTAGTCTTCAGGGACACAGGGAGAACACATTAGGGCTCATTTGTTTGCTACTGTTCCACAAGTATGGAAATCAAAGAGCGACCGAGTGGCAGCAGCTCTCGGGTTCAACGGAGCCCTTCCTGAATTACCCGGTGGACATGTCTCCCTACTCATTAGGATCCCAAACCTCTAATCCAGCAGGGCCTAAAACTGTAGACAGGAAGCATAAACCCTAGAAAAAGTTAATGGAAATTATTTTGGAAGATACCAGTACTGCTTGGTTCATGAGCCTGAGTATTGCAGCTACTGAGCGTAGACCCCCAGATTTAATGGAGGGGTCTACAAACTTAAATAGAGGGACAGAGTAAGTATTTTAGGCTTTGTGGGCCAAAATGCTTTTTCTCAAAACTATTTTTCCACCAAAGGGCAAGACCCACCATAGACAAAACAGAAACGTTTCTGTAAGCTTAATGCTTCCATTGGAATCTGTAGCCTAAGACAGTGGTGTACACAGAGGTCAGGGACAATCAATGAGTTCTTGCACTTTATTATCTTGCCATCAAGTTGCTGGCTGGTCTGGTCCCCTCGAAGGCCGGGATCACACCAAGTTGGCATTAGCCGCTGCGGCAGACAGCTCAGGTGCTAGTAGTGGCTGTCACAGATCGGCCTAGGGGACAGCCCGAGCTGTCACTTGGCAGACAACCCCATCCCTGCCACCATGACAATTCTGATCCAAACCCCACTGAGCAAGCAGTAGAGTGAGGGAAATAAATCTCATGATGAATGATGCTTCTTTGCAAATGTATATAGATGCTCTGGATGGTGATAAAATTCAAATCCACAGATCATGGAGGATGGCTTCAAAGATGGGGAAAGAGGTATGTGTACCTCCTCTTGAATATTTGTCTCCAACCTCTCCACTTTTTTGTTTCCTTCTTATTCCCTCCTCAACCCACCAAGAAGCCTCCCATAGCAGCAGTTTTCCTTGACTGCCCAACAACAGCAACCAGAGTAAAAACAGCAACAAACATTCACTTATTCTTAAGGTTTTATTATAAACCAAATTAATCAGTGCCCTCCTTCATAGATTAATTTTCACATACAAGAAAATTAAAATATAAAAATAATTATCCAGATTCTTAAGTAAATGTCTACAAAATAACTTTTTATACTTCACAGAAAAACAAACCACATTTTAAATATATTCTTTATTTTTAAAATGAACAAGATGATAAATTTTGTTATTTTTTTACCACAAGAAAAAATGTAAAAAGAATTTGTAATACAAAAAGAGATAAATAAAATCAGATATAGTTGAATTCTGATTAGTTTAAAAAGTACGTATTAACAGATTTGGCTGTTTTGTTGATTCTGGCACATATATTTAGTTCATAAAGTAGAAATAGACATTCCTGTGTAATGAGTAAGTGTGTATGTGAGGAACCATAGTAAGGCACAGCTATGCTAAAGATCTAGAACTATACCCCAAACAGGAAACATTGAATATTTCCTTGATGCTCACATAGTAAGTAGGAAAAGTAGATGTTCACATAATAAGCAGGATAAAAAGATATGCTATGATAGCTATGCAATGGTTATGCAAATCAGTTATGCTATGATTTGTATCTTAAAAAGACAAGACAATGTTCCTGAAAGTTCAAAAATAGTAATATAAAGTGTTATCCTCAGTTTTATGTTGCAAAACTAAAGCAGAGCACCCACTGATGGGCTAAAAGACATTCCAATCTGACTACAGTCTCACGGGTCTCTGCTCTGGGTCTCCCTGTTCCCTTAATTTCTACAACTATTTGCTTTTGAAAGGGAAAGGTAGATGCAATATAACCTCCTGAATGGGATCCTAGAATGCTAAAGGAACATTAGTCAAAACATGGTGAAATCTGAACAAAGCGTGCAGTTTGTTCAACAGTAGGGTACCAATATTCAATTCTTAGCTTTGACCCATGTAGCTTGGTTTATAAAATGTTCACATTAAGTTGGTTCTGGGCAAAGGGCCAATGGGAATGTTCCCCATGATATTTGTGGCATTTCTATAAAACTAACATTATTTGAAAATTGAAAATTCATTTAAAGAGTAGAAGACTTAAGTATGTTCCTGTGTACCCAAGAACACGAAACTGAGCAGCAGTGATGCTCTCATAAGAACAATGCAGAGACACGCACAGGTGTCTTTTCAAAACTCCCTGGGGAAGGACGAAGTGGTGCCTGGGGGCGTGAGGGGCTCCTGCAGGCGGCTCATGCTCTATTTCTTAACCTGGACTGGGATTTGCAGTGTCTTAATTTTATGGTAATTCACTAAGCTGTACTTTGTATTACAGTGCCCTTCAATCAAAGAGAAGTTTTAAAACACTTTTATATTACTGGTCAATATTTTCCCACTACCGAAAAATGTTAGAAGACAACTTTTGGAAATAGGTGAGGGGTACAAGTGTGGCAGTGGGGGGACCTGTGTAGGCACAGATATAAGTTAATACCATAAACATTAACTTTGCAGAGCTGGAAAAGACCTTGGGAATTAAGAAATCCAAAAGGGGTTAGTTCCTCATGGAGGTAGCCATGACATGGCCAGACACTGTGTCCTAGCCAAGTTCCTCAGGAGATTCTGATGCACACAGATATATACCACTGAGCTATCCCAGGGAGCTGAAGTGACTTTTCAAAGCCAAAATGTCCCACAAATGATACAAGAACCACATGCCCAGACTCATGACTCTCTATTCCACCTGCAGCCTGAAGCCTCCACCCAAGACTCCTGAGATTCTACAATTTCATTAGAAAAGTATCCGTAAGTTCTACCAACCATCCTAAGCTTGTATCTACCTAGGGTTTTTCACCCTAGAAATTATACAGATTTCTCCAATATATTTTAGATTTCATACTTCTAACACAACGTTAAAATATTTGTCATTTATTAAATAACTGCAGGTCACAGATTCCTAGGGTATTAAAACTAGAGCACAGGCTGGGGATGTGGTGCAGAGGTAGAGTGCTTGCCCAGCATCCACAAAGCCTTGGGTCCATTTACCAGCACTGAGAGAATAAAAATAGAACAACAACAACAATAACAAAACTGGAGAACCACTAAACTTCAATGATTTCAAAAACAAGTTAAACTGATACAGAGATAGGAGGAACAATAATTTAGACTGGATTTATTCCCCAAGAGATAAATTATTTTACCATTGATGAGATAAAACAATATACAATATGTGATATTACTAGTTTGGGGCTTCAGTTTTTTATGTATAATTTAGCTTTTTATGGTTTCTGTGAATATTTCCATTAAAATAATTGTTGCTGAATGACAGTATCAAGAAACTAAATAGAACAACACAATTAAAAACTCAGTGGGATACTTAAAAGTATTCCCTTTTAATGTGAAAATACTTAGCGGTAAATTAAAGAGGAACTATGAATGCTTTTTCAGAAATAGCAATGTTAGGTAGGCAATTGTGAGGAAGATAATCATCATACAGGCCAAAGCCACGTGATTCTGCCACAATCTCCAAGGTGAGAGGTCAATGCCTTGGTTTGTCAAGTGTTCTTCACCAGTACATCTGAAATTCAACAGAAAACAATATAACTTCATTCCTAACATCTGTTCAATTTACTCAATCTATTTACTGTTCTTTAAAAAGGCTGACAAGTAGCCAAACTGTTAATAATTATTCCTTCAGTATAATAGCAAACAGTGATTAAATGCTTACATTTTTGTTACTATCTATGCTAAGCAACTTGCACCTAATAGTTAATCCCAAAAACAATGGAAAGGGGTATAGCTATTACACACAATTATCAAGTAACCCTTCACTTACTTCTGATGGGGAAACCCTCAGCTTTAACTGAGGACGCCTGTGGTCCTTGTTAAGCTGATCAAAGTTCCCTCAAGTCCTGGTCACCCATAAGACAACCATCCAAAAAAAAAAAAAAAAAAAAAAAAAAAAAAAAACACAGGCTACAAATTCTTAAACTGAGGAGAGCAAAAGCTCCAAGCTGGTATCAGGATCCGTTGGCTCCCACACCAACACTGTAATGAGCATCGCAGACACTCAGCTATAGGGTGTTAGTAGCAGACTCAGGAATCAGACTCAAGCCTTACGTCATAGCTGGAACAGAGCAGGTACAGTGGCCCTGCACAGGTTACAAAAGCAGCTGGTACTAAAACTCCATGACACAGCCACAGTTATGGCCCGCTACCATTCTTGTGCACTTCTTATATTTTAGCAGTTCCAGGTGGTGGAACCCAGGGCTTTCTAACTCTGGGCTATACTCCCAGACCTATTTTTATATTTTGTTTAGAAACAGGGTCTCACTAAGTTGCTGAGAGACTCACTAAGTGGCTGAGGCTGGCTTCTAACCTGTGCGATCCTCCTGTCTCAGCCTCCCAAGCGCAGGGATTACAAGCGTGCGCCACCATGCCCAGCTAGAATATATGTTTAGAACATGACACAGCCATTAAGAAATCTCACTGTAAAGCTGGGTGCAGTAGCACATATAAGTAGACTCAGCAATTTGGAAGACTATGGCAGGAGGATCACTTGAACTCCAAAATTCAAGGCCAGAGTGGGCAATATAGTAAGACTCCCATCCCCAAAGTAAGTAAATAAGTAAATGAATAAGTAAGTCTTATGATGGAACAATATTTTTAAGGACACATCATCACTGTAACTAGTTAAAAGAGAAGGAAATTCTAACATATGCTACAAAATGGATTCACCATGAAGCCATTACGCTAAGAGTTAAAGTAAGTCAGTCACCAAAAGACAAATAATTAAGTGACTCCGTGTATATGAGGTTCATGGAGGTCAGAGACATAAAGTAAGAAGGTGCTAGCTGGGCACTGGGAGTGAGTGTGAGGAGTTGTTGTTGAATGGGCAGGGCAGTTCAATTTGAGAAGACAGAGGTGGCAACAATGTGAATGTACTTAGTGCTACTGAACTATATGCTTAAAATGGTTAAAAAGTTAAGTTTTATGCTTTACATAGTTTATCAATAGACATAAAAGAGAAAAACAACTCTTCCATTCAGTTTTCGACTCACTCATTCATTCTACTCCACAATAAAACAGACATATCTATAAGCTTATACAAAGTAACATCAGTTTCTCAAAATCAAAATCCAAATTGACTTACCTGTTCTGGATTCCAGCAGGATTATTTTCTAGCCCAAAGTAAATGGCACCTATAGCTAGTGCCAGTATGAATATAACAATGATCTTTTCAAAAAGAAAAGTGAAAATAAAAGTTTCAATTAGAGGTAAAAACAATCTATGTACCATTAATTTTATTTCTTTTATGTATCATTTGTTATTATGAGATACACTGCTACATAATCAGATCTCTCCATTGAGACAAACACTTTAAATTGTCTTGCCAGAGTCCGGTATACATTATTGCACTGCTTTCTAAATCAAATTGAAAATCAAGCTATCTATTGTTTGGGGAACTGAAAAGACAACAGAGCAGACTAGTGGACATGCTAAGATTGCTCCCAGTGTCCACCATGCACTGCTGAGTCAGGGCCCATTCAGGTACTTAGCCCACAAGGTAACAGAACATTGCAGGTTCCCGGGGAAATCATTTGGGGGATAAAGTCCAAGTGGCAAAGAGTTTTGACCTGAATTGAACTCTCAAGGTTTGTGCCGGTAAACACGCACAATTTCATATTTCAAGACGTTCAAGTGAAAACAGGGTGTCTTTACTCTTAATATTAAAAAGTAAATAAAAAATTTAAAAGCACACACGCCAATTCAGACAATGGAATAATGCGTGCTGAGGAAGTAGGCGTGGGCAGGACCACGCTGATATCTGGGAAGTCCCTGCCTACATGGGAAAGTGCCCTGTCACTGTCATAAAGCACGCAACCAGCTGCCTCTGGGAACACTGAGTGCTTCCATCACCTGTCTCCTCTGTCACTGCTTCTCCAACCTCAGCCAGTGAGACCTGGGTCAACACCCTGCACCCGAGCTGCCAGCTCCTCCCCACCCTCACCTACTTTCCCCTGCTCAGCCTATGGGGCTGGCTCTCAAGGAGACTGCACCAATAGCACTTGGGGTTTGGGGATGAAAAGTCTCTTAAGAATGCTTCAATTAGCAATGGCTTAAGGGTTACATTTTGATATAATGTATTTGAAGAATTCCACTTATTATCATTCATAAGGTAGTTATCAAAGTAAGAGAAATTGTAATCCATAGAACAAAAATGATCCCTACCATATATCTTGGAAATTTCAAAGTTTATAAAGAAAATTTCAATACTACAACAGTACCAAGACATGAAGGAACCTGTGAAGGTCATTTTTGGATGACGCAAGCCAAAGGAGAAAAACAAAACCATGATCTGAAAAAAAAAATATTTTGTGAAACCTTATTCCAAAAAGGATATTACGTAAATATTTAACTTAGGAGATATCCTTAAAAATCCCATTGCCACCAATAAAAGCATTCAAAAAGAGGAAGAAAAAACATCCCTTTGCTAATTAGGCAAAAATTAGGGGGTGGACAAATCTATTACCCTGTCATATTTTCCCTGTCCACAGGATATACTCTATTTCAACAGCTCAAGTTCCAAAATAAATACTTAGGACTCTATCAACATGCAACATGCACAAGTATATGAGAAGATATACTTTCATACATACAGTATAACTTTTAAGAATATTCAGTCTTTTTTTTTTTTTATTTTGCGGTACCAGGATGGAACCCAGGGGCACTGAACCTCCGAGCTAAACCTCCGGCCCTATTGTTTTAGTCTTATTTATTTATTTATTTATTTATTTATTTATTTATTTATGGTGGTACTGGGGGTGGAACCCAGGGGCTTTCTACCTCTGGGCTATATGCCCAGACCTATTTTTACATTTTATTTGGAAACAGGGTCTCACTAAGTTGCTGAGAGCCTCACTAAGTAGCTGAGGCTGGCTTCGAACCTGTGCGATCCTCCTATCTCAGCCTCCCAAGGGCAGGGATTACAAATGCGTGCCACCACGCCCCGCTAGTCTTTTTTATTTTTGAAACAGGGTCTCACTGAGTTGTGAAGGACTTCATTAGGTAGCTGAGGCTGTCCACGAACCACAATCCTCCAGTCTCAACCTCCTGAATGCTGGGATTACAAGTATGCACCACCACGTCCAGCAATATTCAGTCTTTTAAACAAGAAGTTCCACATCTTTCATTTGCATTTAAACTTGATATCTTATAATAACACTATCAGTATTATCATTAGGATGTTTTCTAACACCATCAAAGTTCTAAAAGTATTTCCACTCAATTTCCAAATATATTAACAAAACTATGTGTCCCATGAGTATGCTTATACAAGGTGTGTCTATGTTTATTACTTTCTTGCACAAAGAGAGCAAAAAACACCAGGCAAACATTGCACAATGGAGCAGATGACCTCTGAGCTATACCCCCAAACCTATTTTTGTTCTTATTTTTATTTTAAAACAGGGTCTTACTAGGTTGATGAGAGTCTTACTACTTGCTGAGACTATCCTCAAACCTGTAAGCCTCTTATCTCAGCCTCCCAAGTTTGGTATTACAGGTGTGTACCACCACGCCTGGCACCATAAGGAATTTTAACGTTCCATTTAACACTCCATATCCAAAACTTAAGAGATATAAAAAACATATAAGATTAAGGACCCCATGCCAAGGGTCAATAAACTATGGCCCACAGGGCAAACAGGACCAGACTTGTGTTTTTGTTAAGCCTATAAACAAGAATGGTTTTGATCAATTTTTAATACCTGGGAGCAAAGAGACACAGAATAACATTTCTTACAACATGAAATTCATACTTCAGTGTCCAGGAATAAAGTTTTACTAGAACACAGGCAGGTTCATGTGTTCATGTATGAGCCATGGCTGCTTTCACACTAAGATAGCAGGGTTGGCTATCTAAGACAAAGACCATGTATGGTCTGCAAAGGCTAAAATACCTGCCATATGGCTCTTTATCAAAAAAGGTTTGCCTGTTCCTACACTAACAATCAAGTATTCGCAAACCTCAACAAGACTTGTCCCATAAGCTCGGGAATTCCCCTTAATCTAGAGAAGGCTACTTCTCTGAACATCGCTGGAATTCCTGTTGTGGTGCCGAGTCCACTGATGAGGTAAGTGGGCTGGAGTGCACCCGGAGGCATGTTTGCATCATAAGGAAGCCTAGGACCAAAACAGGCCACAGTGCTAGTGGAGTGCCAGAAGCTTGCGCTAATCATGCCCCGTCCAGAGCTACCACACATAAGTCTTGGATAATACATTTACAAACCACTTTCAGAGTTAAGGAGTAAAACCTAATGCAGAAATCACACTGAAGAATGGACTCATTCCATCATCTCACTATAGAACAAAGGTTGATGAATCTAACTTACCTGAGGTGTTTCCAAATTACATCAAATCTATTTTCAGACAATACAATTAAATTACCTTCAGGTAGTTTAGTTCCCTCACCACCTGATTTCAACTGCAAATCAACTTTCTTCTCCCTACCTTTCTCTCCCCTCTCCATCCCTCCTCTTCTTAATCTTTCTGCATAACCCTTTCTGCCACCTGACATGCTATTTTTTTTCTTTATTCAGTTATCCCTCTCCTTATAAGAAAATAAGGTAATAGAGCAGAGATTTCTGTTTTTCTCCTTTTGTTCATGCCTGTACTAGAGTCTCATGATGTTGGGTTGAACTTCTGGAATGAATCAATGAACAACAGTGGACAGCTACGAGAAAATCCCATATATGGCTGTCATGGTCTTACTTAGAAAATTCGACTATGATTTTCCATTATAATATGTTCATTTTTATTTTTATTTATTTATTTGGTAATACTGGGGGTGGAACCCAGGGGCTTTCTACCTCTGGGCTATGCTCCCAGACCTATTTCATACTTTATTTGGAAACAGGGTCTCACCAAGTTACTGAGAGCCTCACTAAGTAGCTGAGGCTGGCTTCGAAACTGTGCGATCCTCCTGTCTCAGCCTCCCAAGTACTGGGATTACAAGCATGCGCCACCACGCCCGGCTTCCATTATAATATGTTTAAACCATAAAAATTCTGAGATAGGTAGCCCAAGAAAACACTAAAAAAGGTTTATATGAGTAATAATTCAGTTGTGTTTCACACGTTTCATTGAGTGTTTCTATATCCCACATTGGAAAAAAAAAAAAAACAGAAGGATGAGTAGATGAACATAATCCTAGAGCAGAGCACAGCAAAACCAAAATGCTCCCCTATGAGAAGTCCACAGCACAATTTAAAAAGAAAAATCTGTCAGGTTACCTGAGCTATAGAAGCCTGAGGATTACCGAGTAGATTTTTGAATGAGCGCCTGGTAATCCATCTGAGTTGGTGACAGAAGGAGGTGGGATAGGCAATGTCCTTGGAGGTAAAGCTCTTCTTCTTCTTTTTCTGACCAATCGAGAGTTGCTCTAAACTATCTTTTGTTTCTCTGTAGAAAGAGGAGTTGGCGTAAAACTCAGCTAAGTTTTCTATGATTGTCTTTTCTTTTTTGGCAAGGTCTTCAATCTGATCATAGGCTTTGGAATAAAAGTCGACAAAGAAAGGAAACATTATTAACAGATAACAGATGATTTAACCCAGTTTTCCGTGATTTCCCCCCTTCTTTTAGGTAACACTGAGGTGTTATATAAAGCTTGAAGGTAAAATAGTTTTTCCCTTCTTTAGACATTAGAAAAACACAATTGAGCTGAACTTCTCACAATGTTTTGGGCCCAAATTCTTAAAATAAACTTCTTACCATATATATCTATAATTCTTAACATAAAAATCTGGATTTTACTTTTCTATTATGTTCAAATGTATAAACTCCTCTGTTATTTATTTATTTATTTATTTATTTGTTTATTTATTTGGTGGTACTGGGGTTCCTGGAAAACCTTCTACCTCCGGTTACACTCCCAGACCTATTTTTATGTATTTTTATTTGGAAACAGGGTCTCTTAAGCCAGCACATCTGGCTTCGAACCTGCGCGATCCTCCAGTTTCCACCTCCCAAGCACAGGGATTACAAGCATGCGCCACCATGCCGGCTTTATGTTTCTTATTTTAAAGATACTATAAAGAACCCAGCATGATGGCACATGCCTTTAATTCCAGTCCTTGGGAGTCTGAGACAGGAGGATTGCAGGTTTAAGGAGAGCCTCAGCAACTTAGTGTGCTGGAGCCAGCCGGGTTCCAAAGAGAGGCATGAGGATAAAAGATTTTAACTCTCAAGAATTTGATTCCAAGAATTGTTAATTCTAACGTGGGGGGAACGCCACCCTACTCCTTGAATTGATACCTCTATTGGCCGATCCCTGCTTGCTCCTTGGTCAATATTTCCTACTGGCTGACCCCCGATCCTGGGCCAATATTCCCTATTGGGCCAACAACGGGTTTATTTCTCTTGAGGTATTTATACAGTTGCAGGTCAATCAATTTCCTTGTGCCATCACCACCTGATCTTCTCTCAGAACTTTTACATTGAACATTCTATGACCCCAAACCTTGTTGACTCTGGGCAAAGGACAGTCACTTGAGTCAGAAATATTCTTTTAGGGGAAAACCTTAATAGCTTCCCACATTAGTGAGGCCCTCAGCAACTTAAAATTAAAAATAGACCTGCGGGTAAAGTTCAGAGGTAAAATGCCCCTGGGTGTCTGTCTGTCTGTCTGTCTGTCTCTCTCTCTCTCTCACTCTCTCTCTCACTCTCTCTCTCGCTCTCTCTCTTTCTCACTCTCTCTCACACACGCGCACACACACACACACACACACACACACACACACAGAAGCACTATAAACAATGGTATTTATGTTTAATGGAAATTCCCCTTACAACTGACTGTATTATATAAATACTCATCAATGAAATTAACTAAAAAAACCACTTGCAATACTCATTAACAACTAAGCCTGTCTTCTCTTGACTAGAATCAGAATATTCATAACTGTAATTGCACAAAGCCTTTTTATTTTTTTGCTTGGTAAAGCTTAAACAATTATTTTCCTCAAAAACTATTCCGATTGATAAATTAAGATGTTTGCAGCCGGGCGTGGTGGCGCACACTTGCAATCCCAGCACTTGAAAGGCTGAGACAGGAGGTCTGTGCAGGTTTGAAGCCAACCTCAGCTACTTAGTGAGGCCCGTTACAACTCAGTGAGACCCTGTTTCAAAATTAAAAAAAAAAAATGGGGCTGGGCTGGGGGTGTTGCCCAGAGGTAGACTGCTCCTGGGTTCCATCCCCAGTACCTAAAAAAAAAAAAAAAAGGATGTCTACATAACTTGCAGATTGAGTGGTCTGAGCATAACAATAGATATTCTAAAACTTAGAGAAATGAGAGTTCTGAGGAGGGGAAAACGTAGAGCAAAATACTGGCATTTCAACATTAAGGTTTAAATATGATAAATAAATGTGGCATTAGGGAGATGGGATGGCATACTATCCAGATATTAAAATATGAATTTGCTGTGGAATGACACAGCACCATGTTTTAATGAGTCACCACTTTGCTCATCTTCAACTAAATCTTTGACTCCACAAGACACACATACCATCATGGTCTTCGCTGTTTAATACCACAGCAGAGGAGTCTCCATTAATGATGTCCAGGAAGAAGTCTGCAGGGTTATTGTAGGGCTCACAGCGGTAACCTATGAAAGAAAGCAACCTAAAATTACAACTTCATGGTCTTGGGAGAAAAAAAGGGGACTCACATACTTAGGGAGAGGAAGGGGAGGTGAGGGAAGGGAGAATCTAATAACTTCTCCCTCGTCTTTTTGATCTTTTCCCCCCTAATTTATCCTTTCCTCTTATATATTTCATTAACAACAAAAAATATTCCAAACTAATCTTGAACTCTTTGGAACATACTACATTTGTCATTACCCTGCCTAAATAATAAGACCCAACCAGCTACCAATATATATGGTGTGGTGTTTATCAGGACTTCTTCAAATATCTAAATCTGGGTCCAAGAAAAAAAAATTAACTGTTCAGTGCTATGCATGTTAGAAATTATTACTTTCCGCATTCTAAACTCAGAGGTCCAAAGGCTGCCATAATTCCAAATAAAGGAGAAATCCCTAGAGCAGCATCCTCAAGGGAATGTGACCTTCACAGCATACCTGAGTCTGACCTCAGCTTCTTGTAGCACAAACATCTAAAATTGGCCTGAAGTCTAACTCTTAAGTTCATCTCCCCTGGGTGCCCCAGACCCACATATACTTGATTATTTTTATTTTTTATTTTTTTGTGGTACCAAGAATGGAATCCAGAGGTTTTCTACCTCTGGACTACACTCCCTTAATTATTTTCTATTTTATTTGGAAATAGGGTCTCAGTGAGTTGCTGAGAGCCTCACTAAGTAGCTGAGGCAGGATTAGAACCTGTGTGATCCTCCTGTCTCAGCCTCCCATGTGCTGGGATTACAAGTATGTGCCACCATGCCCGGCTACTTCATTATTTATTTATTTATTTATTATTTATTTTTGGCGGTAGTGGGGTTCCTAGACACCTCGGGGCTATACTCCCGTAAATGACAGACATTAAAAAAACTTTTTTAAAAGATATCTAGTGAATATTTAAAACTGTATTTGGGTTTGTGAATTTGGCTTGTGAAACCAACACATTTATTACTGAACTTTCAAGGAAAAGGCACCTTAACTGGGAAGTAAAACAAACATATTCTCAGTACACTCACACACACACACACACACACGCGCGCGCAAACACACACACACACACACACACATGCTCACGCACATGTACACATACACATACATGCACACATGCATACTCAAATTAAACAGCAAAAGGAAAGACACATAACCAGGAAGCAAGTTCTGTAAAGTAAAGAAAAATTCTGGCACTGAACTGACCAAAGATGGTTTAGAGCTATGGAACCCAAGGTACATTTATGCAAAAGCCAAAGAGCACAGCACAACTGCTGACCCTCTCTGCTCCCTCCCAGGGTTCTAGGAGTGAAGGATCTACTGCATGAGAAAGGCAACCACACCTGCTGATGAGAAGTTCTCCAAGGCCTCCTGTGCGGGCCCATGGAACATTAGTTTTCCTGCGGCCAATAAGGTAAGACTATCGAACAGCTTGAAGATAGAATATCGAGGCTGATGAATAGAGAAGATGATTGTTTGTCCATGTTTAGACATCCTACATTAGAAGACAAATCAAATTAAAAATGTCATTAAACATCTAAACTCTGCAATTCTTGATAAAGTATTTTATTTATTCTTGCTGTTACATCATTTGTTTTCAGTTCAACTTAATTTTCTCTTACTAACGTCTCATGTCATCTTACATGATCTATTTGTTAGGTGGGGAACCTAAAGTTGATATTTTCTTAAAAAGACTAGGGCAACTAACTGGTAGTAAAGCTCAGCGGTAGAGGTTATTCTTAGAATGTATAAGATTCTGAGTTGAATTCAAAAAGGAAAGAAAAGGAGAGGAGAGGAGAATGTTTACTGATCATGCAGATTTCTGGGCAATCTTCCAACACACTGAATTAAACTCTCTGGGAATAGGTACAAGGAACTCATATTATCAAGTATCCCAAGTATCTGTATGTACAGTTAAATTTGGAAACCACTTACAGACAGAAATTAAGAGAATGGTCATGTGTCCAATTCTCATTGATCACCTAAGTCTTCTGGTTCTTTAGGAATTGGTTTTTATTCTTCCTCCCTGATAATACAATTACTATTACTAAGGACTTGTTATGCCTTTGCTAAATGCTTTAGAGATCATTTGATTTCAATTTTCACTGCCAGTGTAAGGTAGTTTCAAATTTTTTCCTCCTTTTTACCGATCAGGCTTAAAGGTCAAGAAAGTGGCCAAGGGGCCACAGTTCCTAGGCAAAGTTGGGTTTTGATTTCTGGTGTCATTCCATGGCATTAACAATGTTAAACTATCTATTCACAGGGGTTATTGCTATGAACAGAGGAGTCAAAGGTTAAAATCACTTTTCAAAATTGTTATTAGCCGGATGTGGTGGTGCACACTTGTAATCTCAGCATTTGGGAGGCTGAGACAGGAGGCTCAAAGTACTCAGAAGGTCTCAGATACTTAGTGAGGCCCTCCATAATTTAGTGAGATCCTGTTTCAAAATAAAGAATAAAAAATAGGACAGGGGGTGTAGCTTGGGGGTCAAATACCCCTGGGTTTCATCCCTAGACCTGCCAAAACAAAAAACAACAACCAAAAAAACAACTTATTAAGAATCTTATGAGTGTTCGGGAAGCAGAAACAAGAGGATCACAGTTCATGAACAGCCTCAGCTACTTAGTGAGCCCCTTCACAACTCAGTGAGACCCTGTTTCAAAAATAAAAAGTCTAAAAAATAGGGTTAGATGTGTAGCTCATAGGTATAATGCCCCTGGGTTCCATAACCAGTACTGGGAAAAAAAAACAACTTATGAGAAAAATAACTATTGTAAGCATTTGATAGCACCTACTATTCATCAGCATGTGTCCAAGGGTGTGCACCCTCAAAGAAAATCAGGCCAGAAGATCAATACTTTCAATACAGTGTGAGATATAAATATCTAAGGGCTCCTTGCAGCAAAATAGAAGAATTATAGGCCAATCTGAGGATAATAAATAGAATGTCAAAAGGTCCAACAGGAGTGAAAGAAGGAAAAGGTATTCAAGGTGTAAGAACAAGGTGAGCAAAGTGTGAAACTAAACAGTCTATTTGGAAAACTATCAGAAGCTCAATCTACAGAGAAAGGAGTGTGCGATTGTGCGTGTGTTTGTGTGTGTGTGTGTGTGTGTGTGTGTGCCTGCGCGTGTGTGTGTGTTGGTGTTGAGTGAAGAATTTCATTAAGAGACTGCAGAAAAACAGGCCCATGATGAATCCTTCACTCAGACTGGAACTTTACTGGGTAGGAAGCAGGGAGCTGGCAAGGACCTGGAGCGGGATGTGGGACAGCATGAAGGCCCTGCCGCTCAGAGTGCGGTGTGAGGGGCAGGGGCGTCAGTGTCAGTATCTCCTCTTAGAATCTCCTGTGGAGAATCCTGGACTCTACTTCAGGCCTATGGAAGAGGCTCTGCACTTTAACCAGACGCCAGGTGATAAGTCTGCACAGTGGTGCTTGAAAAGAACTGAGCAGAACGCTCTGCGTGAGGCCAGATGCTTGTGTACTACACCAGACAGAACAAAGGAAATAGTCATGAGAGTCTGCACCAGTCAGCCATCATTTTCTAATGAACACTCTTAACAGAGTTAAAGGTAATAAAAATGTCATGGATATATTCGTAACAAAACCTTAACCGATCCATAGCCTGGTGTCTTTATGTGCAGCGGACATCCTAGCCTTACAGCATCTAAAACCCCATCATCTTTCTGATTCTTCCCTCCTAAAATAAAGTCTTGCCCACAAGACCGTGGGCAACAGAGAAAGCAAGGCAGTGACAGAGAGGGGAAGTCAGGAAGCTACTGTGTTTGGCAGCTTAGAAAATGAGACAGGAGTTTCCAAGGGTGATGGACAGAGGCAGAGGCCAGAGAATTTGGAGACTAGTTGGACTAAACAATTCAACTAGTTGACTGAGAAAATGAACAAATATATTGATAAAATGGTAGTTGAATCTTTCACTGTATGATGTTACGTATAAAAACTAGAAACAGCAAAGACTCAAAATAAGTTGGAGGTCTAAGATTGGAGACAAAATATTACTATAAACTCTGGGTTTGGTTTGTTTGGTGTTTTTTTCTTTTTTGTGGTGTTGGGGATTGAATTGAGGGGCATACTGCTAGGTATTGAAGTCCGGGGCACACTACACATACCCTAGCCCTATTTTTATTTATTTATTTATTTATTTATTTATTTATTTACTTACTTATTTATTTATATTTGGGGTGTTGGGATGGAACCCAGGAGCATTATACCTTCATATATCCCCAGCCAAATTTTTTATTCTTTACTTTGAAATAGTGTCTCACTAAGTTGCAGAGGGCCTCACGAAGTACCCAGATCCTCCGATCTCAGCCTCCCAGGTATGGAGATTACAAGTGTGCACCACCACGCCCAGCTCCTATTTTATTTTTTATCTGGAAACAAGATCTTGCTAACTTGTTGAAGCTGTCCTCAAACTTGTGATCCTTCTGTCACAGCCTCCTACATACTAGGATTACAGGTATATACCACCAAGCCCAGCTATCTATATATTACCTGTGTGTGTGTGTGTGTGTGTGTGTGTGTGTGTGTAATGTGTTTTTCCTAGGTCTATAAAACATCTAGAAGCAAAGCTACTCCAAGAGCAGTGAGCACACTACACAACTAGATTATTCCTCGCAGAAACAGCTCATCCAGGCACAGTACAAAGCAAGACTGGAACATCCGAGTAACCAGAAAGTAAAGAATTTTTGAAGAATGATTAGGGAGATGTCAAAAAAAAAAAAAGGCACATTGAAGTGGCTTCCACTGGCCAAGCAGGGTTAATCAGATCATTACATAGTGACTAACAGATTATCACCTATTGTACAAAATGGGAACTGAATAGGAGAGGAGGGAACTCTTCCTTTCATGGAATGTCCAGCATTGCGTGTTAGGCAGCCACCCCGAGACCGAGCAGGAGCTATTAGCACACTAAAGCTGGTGGGAGAGATGAGGAATGGGACAGCCCCACAACACACCATTGTCTCCCCCCAACAAAATGCTAATCAAGTACAAAAGGGAAGGAGTCCTTCGCAGCAGAGCAGCCCAGCATCTCATCATCTCACCCAGTAACAGGTGAGATGATGGAGGTTCACACCACCTGTTGGGGTGCAGGCCCAGGTGTGGCACCCAGGAGCACACAGCAGCAGCTCCTGGCCCCAGTCAATACCTGGCACACAGTGATCCAGCTAAGGCCACCCCAGGACATGGACTGGGACGTGCAAGGACACACTCACAAGGGAAAGACTGAGGAGGTGTTACAGATTAGGAAAAAAAAAAAAAAACTAGAAAAGATATGTTTCTGCAAAGGATCCTGAGACAGAAGAGCGACAGCCTGGAAACTGGTGATGTTTGACTGGAGTCTGAGGACTCCATGGTTGGGAAGCCATCCTCATGGTCCTCCTCACTGGAAGGCTGATGCGATGGGGTGTCCTCGCTCCTACAAGTGTTCACTAAGCAGTGTTTAGGGGTGCCGAGCATCAAGCTGGAAGAAACCTATGCAAGGCTGAAATGGGGGGCAGCAAAGCCAGCAGAGTGTGTCAAAGGTGGGGAGCCAAGCGAGGGCAGAGAGAGTTCTCTGCTTTGCTCTTGGAGCTGCCCTGTCTGCTTGAGGTTATTTTTATTCATTTTTGAGAAGTTGTTCAAAACTAAACTTTTGAAATTTCTCCTATAATCATTCCTGCCACAGTCTCCTTTCTTGATAAAGGAGATGTCATTGTTTTGGCTTCATTCCTCTGCTAGTTGAGGCCCACTCCTCAGGAGTGCATGTCTCGGTCCTCACAGCCCAGGTCCAGTTCCCGGGCCCTTCCAGTTAATTTTGCCTTGAAAATTGCACAGGATCCCTGCTCCAGCTCCCCGTGGGTATCCTACTCCAGCCCCAAGACCCTCATGGCTCCTTCCTGTATCTGCTCTCAACCTACCCAGCTGCACAGCCTCCCCACAGCCACAGCACTGCTCTGACACTCTCAGGATCCCTCCATGGTCCTCAGTGACAGAAAAGGACCCACTTCTCACAGCAGCCTGCGAGGTCTGTGTAGCTGCCACCAACTCAGCGCAGCTTGTGTCAATTCTAACTGTGATGACTGAACCCTGGCCTCCCCAGAACTCACAGGCTTAAGTCCTAACCCCACGGCCTCAGAATGGGGCTACATTTGAAGACAATCTTCAAGAGGTCATGAATAACAAAAGTATCACTGAGCAGATGTCCACTTAAGAGGAGATTAGGACATGGGCACAAAGGGAGAGGGTGGCCAACCATAGGCCAGTGAGACAGGCCTGGGAAGAAACACCCGTGGATACCTCGACCTCCATGTTCAGCCTCCAGGGATGGATGGAAAGTAATTTTTGCCTCTAAACCGCGGGCAGTGGTGGAGTGATGATAGTAGCCACTCCCATTCTCCTCAACTCACTAGGTCCTTGCCCCTCTGGAGTCTCTGATGTCCCACACACCTCAGGCATGCTCTGCCTTGGGACCACTGCCTGCTCCTTCCAGCTAGAGGTCTCTTCTGCCAGGGAGAGCAGGCTTCACTCCCTCTCTCCCAGCTAGCAGGTACACACTTGAGCTCTTCTCTGAACCCCCTGCTGTTTCCACCAGCTCCCCACCCCCACAGCCTTCCTTCCTGAGCTCTTGTTTCATCTTGCTTGACAACACTTTGATGTTCACTGGTTGCTTCCCTCTAACAAAGAAGGAAGAAATTTTGCCATTCACTTCTGAATCCCCTGTACCAAGAATACCAGGTACAAGAAGTGATCAGATGTTAAATAAATAACAGAACTCTAAGCCGAGTTTTGGGGAGGTTGAGACAGGAGGATTGTAGGAGCAAGGCTAGCAGCAACTTAGTGAAACCCTGTTTCCAAATAAAAAATAAAATATGGCTGGAGGTGTAGCCTGGCAGAATATTCCTGGGTTCAATCAACACACACACACACACACACACACACACACACACACACACACACACACAGAAAAGTAAGAAAGAAATAGCCAGGCATGGTGGTGTATACTTGTAATCTTAGTACTTGGGAGGCTGAAACAGGAGGATCCAGGTTCGCAGCCAGCCTCAGCTACTTACTGAGGCTCTTCCCAACTTAGTTAGGCCCTGTTTCAAAAAATAAAGAATTACAAATAAGGCTGGGGGTGTAGCTCGAAGGTAAAATGCCCCTGGGTTCTGTTCCCAGTACCACAAAAAAAAGAAAGAAAGAAAAGAAAAAAGGAAAGAAAAGAGAGAGCAATGTTCATAATGCACTTGCACTCACCTTTTCAAGAGTAAAAAGACAGCATTTGCTGTGCTTAAGTCTAAGCCAGTTGTGGGCTCATCCAGGAACAAGATGGAAGGATCAGTGATCAGCTCCATTGCGATGCTAGTCCTTTTCCTTTCTCCCCCAGACACACCACGGATAAACTGAGTTCCAACCTAAAACGCAAATCACTGTCATTATCAACAGGAACAACCATGATCACTATCATTCAGCCCGTCCTGCTAGAGACATATTAGCTCTTGATTCTCACTCTGCACAATAGCAAGTAAAGGAATACCTGGGAGAAGGAGTCAGTTTCCCTTTACCAGATGCACTGGGCAAAACTACCAAGTGTGTAACCTGAGATGAAGTCCATGCTTTTAATGGTTCTATAGGTTCCTTATCCTGTCAAATATAGAGTTTAAAATAGTAAGTTAAAACTGGGTGTGGCGGCACACACTTGTAATCCCAGCACTTGGGAGGCTGAGACAGGAGGATCGTAGAATCACAGCCAACCTTAGCTACTAAGGCCCTTTGCAACATAGTGAGATCCTGCTTCAAAATAAAGAATAAAAAGTGGGGCTGGGTTTGGCTCAGAGGTAGAATGTGTCTGGGTTCAACCCCTAGTACCACAAAAAATAAATAAATGAATAGCGAGTTAGAAGCTGAGCATGGTGGCATACGTTTGTAATCCCAGCATTTGGGAGGCTGAGACAGGAGGATCACAGTTCATGGACAGCCTCAGCTACTTAGTGAGGCCCTTTGCAACTCAGTGAGAACCGGTTTCAAAATAAAAAAATAAAAAATAGGGCTGGGGGTGTAGCTAGGAGGTGGAATGCCCCTGGGTTCAATCCCTAATACCACACACAAAAAAATAGCAAGTTAGAATATGAGCAGAAATGGCCCTGATAGAGTGAGATCACAGGATAAAACAGGAGATAAATACAGGAGAGTAAAAAGGAAAGCATCTCTAATAATTTATTAGTCACCTAACAAACCCCTCTTCACAAACTATCTACACTAAATGTCCCCAGTGGACTTATAAGAAATGGGGGACCTTGGAGCCATATTATATATAATACCATATATACCACATTAACACACTTTTAATCAACAGAAAGCTTTCCAAATTGATGCTGCCCACTTCCTAACTCACTACAGAATTCCCAATTCATCCTTTCAGACAAATCCAGAAGGTGGGATATTCCACAGAGCACTGGCTTAATCTTTTCAACCAGTCAATTTCAGCATGTGTGCCAAGAGGAGTTAGAAGGCTTTGGGGTGGCAGGAAGCAGAAAACAATTCTGAAATTCAAAGTCTCCAAAGAGATAATAATCACAGGCTACTCATGACCCTTGGCTGTATCCCATTAATAACTGCACAGTAAGAGAAATTTGGAGACAGTCTGAGGAAGATGAATGAATGTGGGCTTGACAGAGCTGATGACATGAAGACTTTTGTTCATTGATAATAATATTACAGTTAGGTAGCCAAATGTCCTTTTTCTTTTGTTTTTATGTTTATTTACTTATTTATTTGGTGCTAGGGATGAAGCCCAGGGCCTCATACTTTGCAAAAGCATATTATACCACTGAACCACACTCCTAGCCTCTTGGCTTTATATTTTACAGGTGCATAATCACTTTTTAGGGAGAAAGTAAGATATAACTTTCTTTAAAATACTTCAGTAAGAAATGGCTATTAAGATTATGGGATAAGCCGGGCATGGTGGCGCACTCTTATAATCTCAGCATTTGGGAAGCTGAAACCCAGAGGATCGTGGTTCGCGGACAGCCTCAGCTACTTAGTGAGACTCTTTGCAACTCAGAGAGACCCAGTTTCAAAATTAAGAATAAAAAATAGGGCAGGGAGTGTAGCTCAGCGGTCGAATGCCCCTGGGTTCCGTCCCCAGACCCGCAAATAAATAAATAAATAAATAATAAAAAGATTATGGGATAAGATGCTAACTACTGAGAAATCTAGGTCTATTAGAGCCAGGCATGGTGGTGCACACTTATAATTCCAGTACTTGGGGGGCTGAGACAGAAGGATCTGAGGTTCAAGAACAGCCTCAGTAAGTAGTGAGACTCTCATCAACGTAACAAGACCCTGCTTCAAAAATAAAAATACAATAGGACTGGGGATGTAGCTTGGAGATAGAATGCCCCTTGGCTCAATCCCCAGTACCACAACAAAAGTTGTTAGTAATTATTCTCTTATGTTACGTATCTCATAATCATATCATTATAGCTGTCTATTTTCTCTATATTTTTGAAGTTTTATTTAAAAGGTCAAAATTATCTCAGTCAATGAAATTACATGAATTCTTAGAAGTTAACAACTGCCTTTGTACATGTTCCCTGGAAATCCAAATGAACAATTTAGAGAAATGAATGCTTAAAGGTTAAGAACAGGACTGGAGATGTAGCTCAGTGGTAGAGCACTTGCTCTGGATTCACTGACATTACAAAATCATCATCATCATCATCATCATTGTAAAAGAAAGTACCTTGCTGGAAAGACAAAATCAAGCAAATAAACATAGCTAAAGCAAAAAAAACTCCATTACTCAAAAAACAACAATAAGTGGTTAATGGTAGCATTTCAGAATTATTCTTCCAAACAAAATATAGCAAAATACACCTTACATAAAAGATTGTCAGCAGGTAGCACGCCAGACCCCTGGAGAAACCAGGCCCAGTAAGACGCTGGGTTCCGGGCGGGGGTCGCGCGGGTCACGCCTGCCAGGGCCCGGGTCACGGGACTCTGGGCCCGGGCCGAACTGCGTGTAGCAAGCTAGACCCCTGGAGAAACCGGGCCCAGTAAGAGGCTGGGTTCCGGGCGGGGGTCGCGCGGGGCACGCCAGCCGGGTCCTGGGTCACGGGACTCTGGGCCCCTTGCCGAACTGCGCGTAACACGCCAGACCCCTGGAGAAACCTGGCTCAGTACCCTGGGTTCCAGGCAGGGGTCGCGTGGAGCATGCCAGCCGGGGCCGGGTAGCGGGACCCTGGGCCCCAGGCGGAGTAGTGAGGAGCACTCTGGACCCATGGGGAAACCGACCGGGTTACAGTGCTACTGAGTGAGTGCCTGATCCCACTACCTCCTCAAACCACATATACTGTCTTTTCTTATTTAAAAAAAAAAAAGGAACAGAAAAAAAAAGAAAAATATCGGAGAGGAGTTAAGAAAGCCATTATGGATGCCAGGACACTGGAGATGCAGACAAAACTTATCTAAATGCACTGGAAGTGATGGAAAAATTCCCCGTGAAGGAGGACAGCTATTTCTCTATATTGTTAAGAATCTCAGACATCACCTGTAAGGAGAGAGTTTAGCGGAGACCAAGGAGAAAGGCAGTGTTGAAAGAGGTCTCCGCGATGGCGGTGGAGACTGGTATTCAGGAGAAGCAGAAACCGGATCCTACCAACCTTATTTTTTTGGAGAAATTACACCAAATGTTGAATGCTACCGTCATGCATGCTTAGGAACACTGGACAACATTCAGAGTGGAAAAAGAGCCTGGCAAGGATTTGAAATGGTGGAGGCAGTGGCAATGGCAGTGGCCAGTACTCAGGGGAGGCAGATATCTGATACATTACACCTGGAACCTTTGAAATAATAACCACAGAGACAGTGATCGGAAGCTGCTGAGGGGTTAGGCGGGTGCCGGGGCCAGTGGCCGACATCGGAGCTTGCTGTGAGGCAAGGCCAGTACTGAGGCCTCTGTGGCTGGGTTGGAGCCTGCTGAGGGGTTAGACCGATGCTGGGGCCAGCGAGACCGGCATCGGAGCCTGCCATGAGGCAAGACTGGTGCTGGGGCCTTCGAGGTCAGGTCCGGAGCCTGCTGAGTGGTTGGGCCAGTGCTAGGACCAGCGAGGCCAGCATCGGAGCCTGCCGTGAGGCAAGGTCGGTACTGGGGCTTCCAAGGCCAGGATACGAGCCTGCCGAGGGGTTAGGCCTGTACTCAGGCCAGCAAGGCCGGCATCGGAGCCTGCCGAGAGGCAAGGCCGGTACTTGGGCCTCCGAGGCCAGGATAAGAGCCTGCCGAGGGGTTAAGCTGGTGCTGGGGCCAGCACGTCCGGCATCGGAGCCTACTGTGAGGCAAGGCCGGTGCTGGGGCCTCTGAGGCTGGGATCGGAGCCTGCCTTGAGGCAAGGCCGGTACTGGGGCCTCTGAGGCCAGGATAAGAGCCTGCGGAGGGGTTAGGTCGGTGCTGGGGCCAGCGAGGCCAGCATCGGAGCCTGCCTTGAGGCAAGGCCGGTACTGGGGCCTCCGAGGCCAGGATAAGAGCCTGCCGAGGGGTTAAGCCGGTGCTGGGGCAAGCAAGGCCAGCATTGGAGCCTGCCGTGATGCAAGGCCGATACTGGGGCCTCCGAGGCGAGGATAAGAGCCTGCCGAAGGGATAGACCGGTACTGGGGCCAGCGAGGCCGGCATCGGAGCCTGCATGAGGTGAGGCCAGCATCGGAGCCTGCCATGAGGCATGGCCAGTGCTGGGGCCTTCAAGGCCGTGATCGGAGCCTGCCGAGGGTTTAGGCCAGTGCTGGGGCCAGCGAGGCCGGCATTGGAGCCTTCCGTGAGGCAAGGCCAGTACTTGGGCCTCCGAGGCCAGGATAAGAGCCTGCCAAGGGGTTAGGCCGGTGCTGGGGCCAGCGAGGCCATAATCGGAGTCTGCCTTGAGGCAAGGCCAGTACTGGGGCCTCCGAGACCAGGATAAGAGCCTGCCGAGGAGTTAGGCCAGTGCTGGGGCCAGCGAGGCCAGCATCAGAGCCTGCCATGAGGCAAGGCCAGTACTGGGGCCTCCAAGGCCAGGATAAGAGCCTGCTGAGGGGTTAGGCCAGTGCTGGGGCCAGCGAGGCCGGCATTGGAGCCTTCCGTGAGGCAAGGCCAGTACTTGGGCCTCCGAGGCCAGGATAAGAGCAGTTCCCCAGCTTTCTCAATTCTTGGGCTTACTCGGGAGGCTGAGACAAGAGGATGGCGGTTCTCGGACAGCCTCAGCTACTCAGTGAGGCCCTTTGCAACTCAGTGAGACCCTGTTTCAAAATAGAGAATACAAAATAGGGCTGTGGGTATAGCACAGAGGTAGAACGTCCCTGGGTTTCATCCCCAGTAACTCAAAAAAGAGCACCCTTAGAGGTAAGGGAGTAGATACTCTGAGGGAGGAAATGAGACAGTTCAGCACTCACCCCAAGGGGTAAATGCACTTCAGGACCTTAACCCACAGCCCATGAGCCATCAAAAGTATGTTAAGCGTCCTTCCCACTCGCTCACTCTCTCAAATGCTCTAAGGATCTCAAAACACCAAAGGCATTATTAAAGCCAGGATGCCTTTATCAGAGAACCTCCAAGGATAAACTAAATTTTAAAAATTGATACTGTTGGGACCCCTGCAAAGGGCTAAAAGCAAACTCCAGGGACTTTGAAACTTTTCCTCAGCAGAATTTGTGTTTCCTTCCTCCTCCATGCCTTCTCTTAACACCTGTCAGACTCACCCTGACCCCAAGGCAAGGCAAGGATGTTTATACAGGATGTGAGTCTGATATGAGGAGTGTAGATGCCCCTGCCTCCAAACTAACCGCTCATTCCTCAGTGCCTAAGTGCCTGTGAGGTAGGAGAGAAAAATAAAAGATGGAACAGAGACCTAAAGGAAGACAAAGTAAAAATTTCATTCCAAAGTTCTGCATACTTTTTCAGAAGGGTCAGTCCCGCAACCAGTCTCTCTCCAGTCTCCTGGGAAATCTGTAAATCTTTTTCTTTTTTCTTTTTCTTTTTTTCTTTTTTTTTCTTTTCCTTTCTTTCTTTATTTCTTTCTTTTTTTTTTTTTTGCCAGCCTGGATGATGGAAACCAGAGGCATTTGACCTCCGAGCTACACCCCATGCCCTATTTTTTATTCTTTATTTTGAAACAGGGCCTCACTAAGTAGCTGAGGATGTCCACGAACCACGATCCTCCGATCTCAGCCTCCCCAGTGCTGGGATTACAAGCGTGCATCACCACTCCAGGCTAAAATCTGTAAATCTTAACATTAACCACAAATCTCACCCACCTATGATAATTACCTTGTACCTTGTGCATTGTTAACAAACCACCTGGATTAATAGTTTAAGCAAGAGAGATATGACATCTCGAGGAACCTATTAATAAGTGTCTTTCCAGTGTGTGTGTGTGTGTGTGTGTGTGTGTGTGTGTGTGTGTGTGTGACTGGGATTGAACTCAGGGGTTCTCTATTTCTAGGCTATACCCCCAGATCTATTGTATTTCTTGTTTGTAAATAGGGTCTCAATAAGTTGCTGAGAGCCTCACTAAATTGCTGAGGCTGGCTTGAAACTTCGATCCTCCTGTCTCAACCTCCCAAGCACTGGGTCTACCGGAGTGCACCACCACAACCCGGCTCAGACAACGGAGACCATGTCAAGGGTCCTGGAAATGACCAGACCACCATAAGCCATCTTGTGATCACCAAACAGATGTCACCTTCATAGGCTTTCTCCTACCCGGCTTTCACCAAGTTTCCTTCGAAGCTGTGAATCCTCCCAAATGACTCTCAGTCTCCCTTGCCTAAACAAAGCTCTATGCCTCTTGGGCTCTTGCCGAAATTCTTTTCCCTCGGGCATGTCGAGGAACTCCCTGGTCCAGAGAGATCCCCTCTCTGGGAACTTCTTGGACCCTCTTAGGGAGCTATCTGCTCTCCCCTGACATTTGCACAGGAAGAAAAGATACCTATGAAATGTGCCCCAAACCACCATAATCCGTAGCTTCTCGCCGGTCCCTGCAGCCTGCGATCTCAGAGCTGGGGCGTCCCTCCTGCAGACGCCCGGGGAGCCTGGCCTGAGGACCAGTGCAAACTTGCTTTCAGTTCGGTTCTCTCAACAGGCTGCCCCGGGCTCCCTCTGCGCTCCTGTGATCCTTCCCCGACACCATCGCTCCCGCCTCTCGGGGCAGGGTGCTCACCGGGCGGCAGCCTGGGGGGCGGCGGCGGACCCGCTTCTCCACGCAGGGCTCTGGCTCCGCGACGGGCCTGCAGGGCGCCCGGCCAGGGGCCCCCAACCTGCCGCTGGGCTCCCGGGTCCCCGCCTGGGCGGAGGGGGCTCGGCGCCGCCTGCAGGCCACACACGGTAAGAGCAGGGGCCTGAGCCCGGTCTCACAGGAGACTGTCCCCAGCACAGGGCAAACCCACTTTTTTTGTTGTTATTGTTTTGTGTGTGTGTGTGTGTGTGTGTGTGTGTGTGTGTGTGTGTGTTTCGGTGATGGGGATGGAGCCCAGGAGCGTTCTGCCTCTGAGCTACACCCGCGCCCTATTTTTTATTCTTTATTTTGAAACAGGGTTTCATGAGTTGCAAAGGGCCTCACTAAGTAGCTGAGGCTGTCTGGGAACCCAGATCCTCCTGTCTCAGCCTCCCGAATGCTGGGATTACAAGAGTGTGCCACCATGCCCAGCTTGTTAATTCTCTACTATAAAAGGCAACTACAAATTGATAACTACAGGCAGGTCCACTCTGAGGTATGAAGTTGAGGCAATTATCAGCAGGTAGCTGAGGCTGGCCTCGAACATACGATCCTCCTATCTCAACCTCCCAAGTACTGGGACTACAAGCGTGTGCAACCATGCCCAGCTCACATCTGTCTTCTTTCCTACATCACTTTCATCCCAGTTTAAATCATCCGCATCTCTCTCCTGAAATTATTTCTTTATTTTTCACTCATGTGGCTGTTTAATAACTTAATTAAAAACAGATTCAGGCCCTGTCCTTACGTGTGGTAAGTGGTATTCGAGAATACAGCTGGGGGATGTTGGCTAAACCTAATGGACAGGTTTCTTGCTGAGGATGGTCCAGACTAATCAGAAATCACCTGGGAGAGGTGATAAGGTGTGGGGCCGGGGGTCAAGGGTGAGCATATCCGAGGGTGGAGGATTATTGCTCTGTTAGTCTGCTTTCTTCCACTGTGACAGAATAAAGGAGAAAAACGACCTGAAGAAGGAACTAATAATAATAATAATTATTATTATTATTATTATTATTATTATTATTATTATTATTGGTGGTACTGAAGGTGGAACCCAGAGGCTTTCTACCTCCAGGCTATACTCCCAGACCTTTTTTTTTTAATATTTTATTTGGAAACAGGGTCTCACTTAAGTTGCTGAAAGCCTCCTCACTAAGTAGCTGAGGTTGGCTTCGAACCCGTGCGATCCTCCTGTCTCAGCCTCCCGAGTGCGGGGATTACAAACGTGTGCCACCATGCCCAGCAGGAACAACTTATTTTGACTTGCCATTTAGAGGTTTTGGTCCCTGGTCATTTGACTCCATTGCCTCTGGGCCTGTGGTTAAGCAGAGCATCCTGGTGGGTGGCATGTGAAGGAACAAATCCGTTCACCTCTTGATGTCTGGAAGCAGAGAAAGAACGCAAGTAGCCAGAGAGAAGACACATCCTTCTAGTGCACACGTACACACCCACTGACCAGCCCCCTTCACTTAGCCTCCCTCAAAGTCTCCATCATCTTCCCATAGCACCGGTCGGTGCCAAACCTTCAGCATAGGAGCCTTTGGGAGAATTCTAGATAAGTAAGTGATGTGTGCATGTAGGACTCTACTATTTGTACACCATTAAGATGTATGACTACAATGTACCAATAAAAAATGAAAAATAAATAAGTAAATAAACTTAATGTTACATTTAGCAAAAACAAAAACAAATTATAGCATCCGGCCTCTGGCCCCCAAAGGCTCATGCCCAACTCATAATGCAAAATGCATTTAGTCCATCTCCAGAAGTCCCTAAAATCTTAACAGTTCCAGCCAGGTGCTGCGGTGGACACCTGTAGTCCCAGTACTTGGGAGGCTGAGGCAGGAGGATCACACGTCCAAGACTAGCCTCAGCCTGAAATCAAGGTGTGGACAGAACTAAGCTTCCCCTAAAACTGTAGGATCCTCCCTTGCAGCTTCCAGGCTTCTGGTGGTTGCCACAGCCCTTGGCCCTGTGGGTGTGCAGCGTCCTCCCCTGTCCTCTGCTTTCACGTGGCCCCTCCCTGCCTCTTTGTCTTCACATGGCCAGCCTCTTATAAGAACATCTGCCTACCTACTTTTTAATTTTAAGAATTGGTTGATGTTCCCTTTCCGGCCTGGCATACTACCTATTTTTGCAAACATTCCACAGATATTTGAAAAGAATGTAAGTGATCTCTCTTGAGAGTACAAGTTGAGTGTCCCTTGTCTGCAATATTTGGGGCCAGAAATATTTGGTATTGGCGAGTTTTTTCAGATATTGGTACTGTATAGGTATACATGTATGTATGTATATATATATATATATACACACACACATATATATATACATATATATATGTATATATGTATATATGTATATGTATATATATATTCATATATACATATGAAGAGAGAGAGAGAAAGAGAGAGAGAGAGAGATCAGAGAGATTTCCTAAAGACTGGACCTAAGTTCATATATAGCTTATTTGAATGGCTTAAAGGTAATTTTATACAATGTTTTTAATAATTTTGTGCTTTGAACAAAGCTTCAAGGTATAGAATATTCTACTTGTGGTATCATGTTGGGTACTTAAAATTTTTCAGACTTGTAGCAATTTCAGATTTTAGATTTTTGGGTTATGTATACTCAACCTGTATAAAATTTGATGTATATGTAATAATTCACACATTCAACTCAAACCCTTAATATACCTACATAACTTGCCTACTTTATCACATAGAGAGATACAGGATTAAATGTCCTATTACAATTTGATTTTGCTATTTCCCCTCATATAACTAACAAGTATTGCTTTGTGTTTCTATGTGCTGTGGGGGTATAACCCAAGAACATTCTACTGCCTACACCCACAGCTCTTTTTTTATTTTTTATATGTAAACACAATCTTGCTAAATTGCTGGGGCTGGCTTTAAACACCTTCCTCCCATCTCAGCCTCCCAAGAACTGGGATCAAGGGCACGAACCACCACACTCAGCTTTGTTTTATATATATTGATGCTTTGTTATTTAATGCTATAGAATTCATGACAGTTAAATCATTCTGTATGATACCATGTATCAATATTAAGTAACTTTTTATCAAGTGGTGGCTATTGCCAATAACCCCAGTACTTGGGAGGCTGAGACAGGAAGATCCAGGTTTGAGGCCAGCCTCACCAACTTGTGAGGCCCTCTGCAACTCAGTGAGACCCTGTTTCAAAATAAAGAATAAAAAGTAGAGCAGGGGGCATAGCTCGGAGGTCGAATCCCCCTGGGTTCCATCCCCATACCCACACACACACACACAAAGAATAAAATAGTATCCATTAACTAGTTCAAGGTGACAGCGCAGGTTTTAAAGTCAGTTTTTGTCAGTGTACATGTGGCTCTGTTGGTTGGCAGCCTGTAGTTCAACATGTTTTGTTCTGGCACAGTTTATGGAAAACTGGAAACTCAGTTTTCCCTAAAGACAAGAACCAAAGACCATAAGAAATAAATGCACATGGAATATATATGTGTCCTTTACCTGATATTGCTTCACGTGATAGCTGCGTCCTTCACAGTTCATTTCGTCTAGAGAGTGGGCACTGCCTTCCAAGAGGGCTTTGTCTGCTGGGGACTGAAGGGAGAAGTGACTTGAGGTTGTATTTCTACTGCATTATCTAGTGCACAGAAGTCTTTGTATACATCTCTTTCATGGAGCTTCACAAAAGCCCTAGGTAATATTCTCATTTTTAGATAACAGAATATCATTTTAGATTTCAAGCTCAGGAGAAGCTCAAGTTGTCCAAGATCCCGAAACACAAAGGCCTATACTGATAAACCCTAGAAGAAGACGTTCAGGATGGAGCATAGCTGAAACCGAGCCCCAAACCATCTGAGTCCAAAGACAGGGGTCGTTGAGCTGCCACTTACAGAGACTCAAGGTGAAGCTGACTCCTGGAGGGGAAGAACTGTCACTCAAAGAGTGTGGAACAGTGTAGGGCCTGGCCAGGGGAAGGACTGGGTTCGTGTTTGCTGGTGAAAAATCCCTTAAAATCATCGTAGTCAAGGCTAGAAGGCGTTGCTTTTCTGACCTTCCAGCAGGTGGGGCTGCGAAACCAAGGAACTCTGGTGCTTCCCTTTTCTGAAGCCCTTAGACCCAGTGCAGTTCCTGAGAACTTCAGGAGCAAAAGCAAGTATTGGTTCTTAAGTAGGATGTAGGGAAATTAAGGAGATACTTTTAAATCAGTGGCTAAAATACTTATATTTACTTATTACCTATAAGTAGATTTAGAAATAAAAGACTGTAGCTGGTCATGGTGGCACACACTTGTAATCCCAGTTCTTGGGAAGGAGACAGGAGGATCACAGGTTCGTGGCCAGCCTCGGCTACTTAGTAAGACCCTCTGCAACTTAGTGAGACCCTATTTCAAAATTAAGAATAAAAAATAGGGCTTGGGGTATAGCTCAGAGGTAAGATGCCCCTAGGTTAAATCCCCAGTTCTACAAAAAAGAAAAAAAGAAAGAGAAAAAAGAAATAAAAGAATGTTAAATACCAAAATTCCTTTTTAAGAACAAAGAGCCCATAGGAGATAGAAGTCATGCTCTATATTAATCTATCAGAAGTACATTTTTGTGTGTGTGTGTGTGGTACTGGGGGTGGAACCCAGAGGCTTTCTAACTCTGGGCTATGCTCCCAGACCTTTTTTATATTGTATTTGGAAACAGGGTCTTACTAAGTTGCTGGAAGCCTCACTGAGTAGCTAAGGCTGGCTTCGAACCCATGCGATCCTCCTGTCTCAGCCTCCCAAGTACAGGGATTACAAGCGTGCGCCACCACGCCCAGCTATCAGAAGTACATTTTATTTATTTATGTGTTTGTTTGTTTGTTTGTTTGTTTGTTTGTTTGTTTTGCGGGTCTGGGGATGGAACCCAGAAGCATTTGACTTCCGAGCTACACCCCCTGCCCTATTTTTTATTCTTTATTTTGAAACAGGGTCTCACTAAGTTGCTAAGGGCCTCACTAAGTAGCTGAGACTGTCCAACAACCGTGATCCTCTGGTCTCAGCCTCCCGAATGCAGAGATTACAAGCGTGGGCCACCACGCCCAGCAGAAGTACATTTTAATTTCATGGTAACTGAATGTAATAGGTTTGGTCATAGAGCTGGCTTTAGGACCCTTTACTCTCCTTCATGTCAGCCTGACCCCTCCATTGGCTATTGTTCCACAGAAGGCCCCTGCAGGATGCACGGTACCTGTGTCCACTCTGGAATGGGAGCTGGGCAGGCGGCATGTTCCCTGGACACTGTGAGCGCCTCCTCTGGACAGAAAGTTCCCCTCTGTTTAGTCTTTGTGTACAATACCTATTGAATGTGAATGTGTTGGAGCTTTAAAACCTTAGCTAGGGTCTGATACAGTCTTAGAGGTGACAGGCCTATAATGCTTGAATATTCATCTGGTCCTAACAATTTGTTCATAGGACAACAGGTGAGGGAGCCTAACTAAAAAGCCTAGAAATTATTCATACTTGTCCTGAGTGATTACATAAGGGAGCTTATAATGTATATTTTTTGCTTAAGTGATTGCTATCAATGAACATGGTTCTGGGTGACTTGGTTTCCAAGAAAAGGATCTGGAGGGCCTGGTAGAAAGAGCCCAGTAGAGCTCAGAGGGGGTTCTGCCCACAGTGACTTATCCAGTGGCCCCAGGAGGCCAACCCTGAGGCAACCAGAGAGCTTGTCCCATTTATGTACTGTGAGGTCTATTTTTTATTTATCCATGTATGAGCTGATGGACGTTTTGTTTGATCCCATGACTGTCCATGTCTTGGCTATTGTGAACAGTGCTGCAGTAACACAGGAGTGCAGAGGTCTCTTGGATATGCTGATTTCATTCGTTCTCTTTGTATAAATACCTAGCAGTGATACTGCTCATTCATCTGGCCATTCTAGTTTTAGTTTTTTAAAGAAATTCTGCCAGAAGGTAAGAAAAGAGTGCCTAGAGAATTATAGCTAAGCTTCTATCAGCTATGTTAATCAAGGGGCCAGACAGTGGAGGAAGAGAAATCACAAAGTAGGTATCTAATTACTGTAAAGGAAGCTGGAAATGAAACACCCTCCAACAGCCTCTTATAAATTCCCCCTTCAGCTACAAAATACTGGACTCATTTCCCCAGAAGAAATGAAGGTATATATCAGAAATATAATCTACCTTAAAGTTAATACTAATGAACACATTTCACAAGATCTCTGCTGGACGTATAGCTCTTAACATTTTATCAAGCCATGTGTGTAGCCCACCATGTTTTTTTGTTTGTGTGTGTGTGTGTGTGTGTGTGTGTGTGTGTGTGTGTGTGGTGCTTGCCCTGTGTGGAAGACTGTAAATCTTGGACCTGTTGCATATCTTCCAGGGCTTTATAAAGCGGCGTGATTAACAGTACTTGGCCTACAGCTTTTGGCTTAATGTGTATTTTTAGCTAGATGCTACCATGATGTCTAAAGGATATAGATTCTGTCTGGGATGCATTCAGAATCTTTCCTTCCACCCTGTGAATTAAAAAAAAAAAATGAGACCCTCTGAGAAGGCCATCTTCCCTTAAAGTGATCGCCTCACCAACCCAGTGTTGTGGCTCTGTAGCACGCCCTTGTGTCCGTAACTACCATGTTTTAGAACACTGTCATGCTAACTCGGCTGGCCCGGAAAAGGTTTAAATGTCAAATTCATTTATATTGCATTTGTTGCACCACCATAGGTTCTTGATGTAATATTATTTACAGTGGCAGTAGACCCCGAGGTGTAGGAAAACCTGGGTCTTGGACAATGGACCATTTCATCCTCAGACTTATAGAAGTACATTTCTTGGTCTTAAGACGAGTAATTTTTAGTTATGTATGCAACTGCCTTTATTACACCTGGTTATCACAATTCAATTCTCAGGTGTTGCAGAAAAATCTACCTCTTTCAGACTGTAGACAGAAATAACTGGAAAATGATGCAGATATCTTCTAGTTGGTGCTAAACACACTGCTTTGTTTTTACAGCCCACGTCCTTCATGAGGATATGAATTTCAAGGCAGTCTTGTTTTGCTTTTCAAAGCCATTTTGTAGAGATCTTCCATTAATGTGAATCTGATTTTATCTACTCGATTCTGAATAGATTTAAGTAAATATGTATGATGTAGAGACTATCAGTACCTCTGTTTACCCCTCTCCTTTGTGACCAGGCCTGGGTATAGGAAAGGTAAACTCCCTGTGCTGCTTCAAAGCACCCACAGTTGATGAGCAACCAGTCCTGCCTAATACAATTGAGGCAGAAGCCAGGTAGATTATTGACCCTTGCACTTAGTAAGTGCACTGTCTAAAGGCAAAGAGGCACCACTGGCTAAGAAATAAGTTACCAGTCCATTGCCTTGGTAACACTGATAAGGATATACCAGTACAGAATCTATTTAAAGGCCATGGATGGAGAAGGAGTCAAAGTTACATTTTCAGGCTTTCCAACATGCCTGCATGCTTTTTCTCCTCTTTTTATTTCCTACTGATTTTGTAATAAAAACGTGTTAAAGCTACACCAAGCTATCTATTAGCTTTAATTTCCCTATTCAATAAATCTTAATTGAAGAGAGGAAAATGAGCCCACGGCACCTTTACAGCTGTAACACAGCCACTGGGGTATTTGCAATTTACAGTGGAGCTGGCTATTACCTGGATTTGTCAGATTGCTGGCCTGAGGGTGGAGGGAAAACTGTCTGACTGAACCAGGGTAACTTCCACGACTTTTTAGCATACTATGCCAACATTAACCTGTTCTGTGTGGTCAGGTGTGTGCTGAGGACACATCCCTCCCATTTCTAGGTAGCATTTCTATAACACCTGGAGATAGGCCAGAATACCCTTGCCTGCGGCTGGCTAAAAGAGAGTGCCAAGAATCTAGATCTTAAGTAAGGCAGGGTAAAAACTAAAGGCTTAGTGGGAGACAGATATTTGGGGAACTGAGTTGGGATACCAAAATATTAGGTCTTGGAAAGAACCTTAAGTTAGTCCTGGTTCATCCCAGTTCTGGATCCCTTCGAGAAAGAAAGCACTTTGTTTTTCTAACAGTTATCCTCAGCCAACATAAAGATGATCAGAGCTACCTGCTCTATCGCCAAGATCCTGAGTGATCGAACCTTGACTCCTTTCCCTGTGTCTTCCACTCTCAGATGATGACCAAGCTGTTAGATGGCCAGCACAGTGGCGAGAGGCTGTGGCTGGTGGATGCCTAGGTCCCGCTCATCTTTCACACTCACCGAAGCTCTGTCCACAGATCCTGTGTCGGTGCCGTTCTGACACTCTGGGAGACAGAGAAGAAACTTGACCAAGTTTCCACTGGACGTCTGAGAACTCTTGTTCACTTATACCATTGCCGCATGTATTTTGGATGCCTACTATGTGCTGAGACACTGTTCTTAACTCTTGGGAAACATAAGTGGACCAAACAAAGATCCCTGCCTTTGAAGTCACTAAGTGATATGAAAAATAAATGAGCAAGTCGTCGAGCATTTTAGGAATAAGTTCTATTTAAAGGGGGAAAAACAAAGCCGGGCGTGGTGGCAAATGCTTGTAATCCCAGCATTTGGGAGGCTGAGATGGGAGGGTCACAGTTCGGGGACAGCCTCATGAGGCCCTTTGCAACTCAGTGAGACCCTGTTTCAAAAACTAAAAGGGAAAAAAACAAAAGGAAAAGCAGAGAAAGGCAAGGGGACTCTGGAGTTCCCACTGAATGTCATGTCAGCAATATCCAACCACCACTCACATGGTTGGCCTGCACAAATATTTCCACCAAAAATAAGAATGTTTTCTCATAATATCTAGGGGTTTTCATCTTTATGAGGCCATATTGAACTCTGTTTTAGCGGCCAGTTGGATTTTCTCAGGCCTTGTGTTTAACAAATTTTGCTGAAAATAATATGACATTAAACCAACTTGCAGTTGATTACTAGAAGTGAGCTATTACTAGGAGTGAAGGCAGCAGCTTGCAATGATTACTGAGCCCTTCCTGACAATTACAGTGAGGATCAGACGAGGAGGGTGACAGGCAGGCAGCTCTGACATTTAAGTGTCTATTTATAGAAGATCTTGCTTGTGTCTTTCACTTCCACCACAGACTTCAAGGCTGGTCCCTGTCCATTTCTCTAATCTGTTTTCTATGTTTCTGGAAGTGGCTGAGAATGGGAGGTCCAGAATAGGCCAGAGGGAGGGATGACTTGACATGGACGCCATGTCCCCCTTTAGCGAGTTCACCCTCAGGCTGTCAGGACACTTTCTATTTCAGCGTGCTCTCCTGAGGTTGTAATTCTCACTGTATTCTCCAACACAGCAAATAGGAAAGAAAGAACAGGACAGTTGACAAAGAAGAGGAACTGTCCCTTGGGACAGTCCTGGCCTCTTCGGTAATGGCTGGACCACGTGGGTTCTGGGAGCTCAAGTTCCACATGTGGCCACCTCTCCTTGTAAAGGAGAAAATGTTGGTGCCTAAGAGCTAAGGGCTTTAAACCCCGAAAGTAGAGCTAGAGGTTCTACTTCTAGTTTGAGAGCAAGACAGTAACATTAAGTGAATCATTTAATTTTCTCCATGTGACACTTGTAAAATGGGAATTTGGCAGGTAAAATTCATTAGTTCCTTATGGGAAATTGCTAAAGACTAGAGCCATTAGTGTAAACATAAAAAATGTATTTTATTATTTTAGACAAAAAGCATTTATTGAGTACCTATGAACTACTAAGCTCTGTTCAGTGACAACTAAGTGCTACATAGTAAATTAATAAATGAATCAGTCCTTATTTTTATGTATTGCAGAATATCTATCTTACTTTTCAGCTAGATCATACAGGTTTTGAGTGTCTGGTTTATATTCTTCATATTCTTCATGTTGCCAAGTAAAATGATTTGCATTTAGTAGAATTCTTAGACTTCTTTGTTGCCTTACCTTAATTTTTTTTTTCAGTGATGGAACCCAGGGGCATTCTACCTCCGAACTACACCCCCCGGCCCTATTTTTTATTCTTTATTTTGAAACAGGGTCTCACTAACTTGCTGAGAGCCTAAGTAGCTGAGGCTGGCTTTGAACCTGTGCAATCCTCCTGTCTCCGCCTCCCAAGTACTGGGATTACAACCGTGCACCACCACGCCCGGCTACCTTGCCTTCAATTTTAAAAAGTTATACAGCTGGGTATAGTGACACATGCTTGTGATCCTCGTACTTGGGAGGCCGAGATGGGAGGACTGCAAGTTCAAAGACAGCCTCAGCAACTTAGTAAAACACCCAGCAACTTAGCAAGACTGTGTCTCAAAAAAGGTAAATAAATAAATAGTTCTAACTTGGAAGTTAGAACGCCCTTGGTTCAATGCTTAGTACAAAATAATGTACAAAAATAATGACATAGGATATAGGATTTTGAACGCTTTAAATATAAGATTAGTAGAGGGGAGCCTGAGGATGAAAGAATCCTTTGGACTGGATGGTACTTTGAGAAGTTTTGTTCATATTATAGCATAGGCGTCTACAAGTGGGGCAGTATTGGCCATGCTCAAAATGATTTGCCACTAGCTTTGGGTGAGTTGTGGTAAGTTTTATTACCTAATAATTCTGGGCAGAATTGCGACAGACACCTTTCCCTGTCTACGTCCATGCGCTGTTGCTGTTTTGATTGTTCTCATTGGAATGCAGGTCATTAGTTGAATTCCCAGCAACACGTGGGGTGGGTCCCTCTTGGCAATTTCAGTCTGTAAAGCTCATCCTCTAAGTTACAACTTTCAATTTCTTCCTGGCCACCTGTGAGATTATCTTTTCTTTCTGTATTGTTTACTCTATAGTGGAAGAGATTGGAAAGTGTCATTCATAAATGTCACTTTTTCAGGTTTTCTGGAACCGTCTGGATGTTGTAATCATTGAAGAACAACACCAAATTCCCTGCTTGATTATAAAAGCATGTTAATTGCAGGCTTTGATCTCCATAGCACTGCACATCTTGGTATTCCCAGAAGAGAACCTACAAGTTTCTTTTTATTACATCCTCTTCTGTTTTACAACTTCTTTTCTTTTCTTTTCTTTTCTTTTCTTTTCTTTTCTTTTCTTTTCTTTTCTTTTCTTTTGTGGCACTGGGTTCCTGGCTACACTCCCAGACCTATTTTTATATTTTTATTTGGAAACAGGGTCTCTTAAGCCAGCGCAGCTGGCTTCGAACCTGTGCGATCCTCCTGTCTCTACCTCCCAAGCGCGGGGATTACAAGCGTGCGCCACTACACCCAGCTGTTTTACAATTTATTTTCTAATCAGGAAGGTGAAAGCTTTCTGACTTCATATTTGACTTTTGTCCTGCTAGATGAGCTCTTCAAGAGAAAATTATTTGTGTTTTTTTTTTTTTGCTTAAATTGCTAGTAAAAATGAATGTAGACTTTTCTGTACATTTGTCAAGTTATGGCAAGAAGAATTGTTTTGTTATTTATTGTTAGTGACATAGTAAACCTTCTGCAGTTTAAATTTTCCTGCAAATAGCTCAGAGAACAAAATTTAAGTTGTATTCATCAAAGTTCTCTGAAAAAGGTACAAGAAATCCCAAGGGAGAATTATAATCCAGCTTTCTGCACCTTTACATGCCATGGCTCCCCTTGACTGTACTATAACTGGTAGCACTTGTTCAGTTCCTTTTCCCTCCATCTGACTCTTTTAACTAATTAAGCATCATCTCCATCCTTCCTTCCAGAGACCTCCATGTAAAAATGAACTTTCACTGGTGTATCTTCCTTCACAATAGCATGCTCTTCTTCTAAGTCTTGTTATACATAGAAGGTTATAAACAACATGCCTGGCTGTTACATGCTTAAGATTTTTTGATTGTCCATGCTCCCCACCCTCCTACGATAGAAATGACCCTCTAAAACTTCAATAAAGGAAGCGCTTATTACCTGTGAGCATCCATTTTTCAATTAGCCATTGTGGTAACAATTGTTCTTTCACTCACTTATTACCAAATTCTAGTACTTCTATCAGTTTACCAAATCAAATAATTGGGACTCACCTTTGGGAAGAAGGTGAAAAAAAATTATTGATTTGCTAGCAAATTGGAGAAACTAGTGAACTTGAGAGTTCAGGAACACGCCCTGGATTCTCCCAGAACAAAGGTATCAAGTCCCTTTTAATAGTTAGCTTTTCAGGGTCATGTTGGTGCTTTTATCAGAAGGGATGCAGTTCATGTTTTGAGCCTTCCTTGAATCAGTTCTTACTCATATCTGCAGCCCAAACAGTTCATGTCTAAGTTTTTCTTAAATCAGTTCAGATCCACAGATGCCAGGTCCCCTTCCATAAGTAAATGAATAAGAACACGTTGTTAGTAGGGAGTAAAGAAAAGGAGGAAGACAAAAAAGGAAAAATGCCAGCTTTGAAACAGGTCAATTTTTAGCTGCCAAGTTTGGAAGCAGTTACACACCTTTCCCAAAAACTTGTTTGGCCTTTGTGAAACATTTACATACAGTTACTATTTAATCATTTCTAACTAGTATTAGTTTAAAAATATAGATGTTATTCATGTGTGAGTGAAAGGACACTTAGCATAAAAAAGAACTACATAGACATATTACATGACAATAACAACAATAGCAGCAATAATAATAATTGATATAGCAATGGCTTATACTTGAGCAGTGTGTTAGGACCCATTCCAAGTGCTTTTCTATGCAAAGGATTGTTTAATCTTCACACTACATCACATGTGGTGGTGCACATCTGTAATCCCAGTACTTGGGAGGCTGAGACAGGAGGATTGTAGGTTCAATCCTCAGCAAATAGTAAGACTCTCATCAACCTAGCAAGATCTTGTTTCGAAATAAAAATAAAATAGGACTAGAGGCATAGCTTGGAGGTAGAATGCCCCTGGGTTCCATTTCCAATATCACACACAAAAAGTAAAATGAAATGAAATAAATAATCCTCACACTAACCTCCTTAACCATTCTGTGCCTGCCTCTTGAGTCATGTATTTATGCACTTGGGAAAAAATCTTTCATGTAAAATAAATTTTTCCAAATATTCCAGGACTGGTACAATCCACATTAAGGACTGTTCTGAACACAATTACTTTTTGTAACTCTTAAGAATGCAAACCCTGCTTTTGAGTTTATATAGATTTAATTATATTTAAGTTACTGAAAGTAATGGTAAAAAGGTGTGATTTTATGCAAATAAGTCATGGAATTCTTTTTTATCAACATTAACTTCAATATCAATAAGACTAGTCAGTAGGATTCAAGTTTTTGAGGTTGCATACATATCAGTGAAAACTTTGACAAGATACTCTAATGCACTGTATTTGTTTATAGACTGTGTGTTAGCATAATTAGCAAATTCTAAACATACACATGCTGAGAATTTAAAAGAGTAGGATAAAAATTAACATAAATAGAACTCTAACTCTTTCTTGCACTCACCTCCAGGTTCCAGGTTTTAATGTTTTCTTTGTGCTGGTGCACTGCCTCCTACCGTTGTGGACTCACCTACACAAATAGCTGATGACCTCATGGAAGTCAGGGACCATGTCTTTGACTCAGCAACTGCAGAATTTTGCAAGTATTTCTTTGAAAACATGTTTCATTTATGTTTAACTCTTAATGCTGTCAGACAGCAATTCATATAGTGTGCTTTATAAAGAGCTGGGAAGAGTTCTGCAATCCCACTTCTCCTTCGAAAGGTTTTCTGGTCAAATAGAAGTAAGGGCATGCTTTCTACTCACCCCAAAAATATACCCTAGGCTCTAATGAACTATAAAACTTATGAAAAGGGACAAGGCTTTCTGTTTTATCTGACCCAAATTTAAGTCCACCTGAAACCTAAAAGAAGAAATTACGTTCTGAATATCGTATACTGAAATCATCAAAATTGTTTCCTCTATTTTCTCAGTTTTTTCCTTAGCAAATACTCTGAAGTTTATAGGCCTACTTCAGTCATCTATTTGTCCTAAATTAATAATCTTTTAATACTATTGGCAATATAGGATAAAAGGACTATTCAGAAACCTAAATTTAAAAAATATTGATCACATGATTTTACAGATTAAAATAATTTATTCACCAAATTTTTTTAGTCATTTACTATGTACCTAGCACATTTTTAAGCATTGGATATAAAGTAATGAACAAAACAAACAAACAAAAAACCCTCTGCTGTCATAAAGATCATGTTCAGGCATGGAGAGAAAGGTCTTTTATAGATAGGAACAAGAATCCCAGAGGCCATCAGAAGTGAAGTAAGACCCACATGCTCACAAAATCTTTTTCCTTGCCTGACATCTTATTTTGTTTTAAAGGAGACATCTCAAGGAAAGTTAATATATTCATCTGATACAGCTGTTGTATAAATGCCCATTTATTCTATAATATTACAAACATTTTATTGTGCAGAATAAAAAAATAAATATCTGGACAGGATAGCAAATTGTACCTTGTGAAAGTTGGGTAAAGGGTCATTGTTGAATTCCCTCAACTAAGCCAGCTTTTTCATCACAAGAAATTACAAGGCAGAATTATGTAATCCAGATTTCTACACCTTTACATGCCATGCCTCCTCTTGACTGTACTGTAACTGGTAGCACTTGTTTAATTCATTTTCCCTTCATCTGACTTCGTTAACTACTTAAGCTGAGTTCTATGAACTCTCAGCTAAGACCATGTAAAAAATATTTTCTATGTATCCCAGAGAGCTCTAAGAAAACATTCCTACCAACAGCATGAAAATATAAGATTAGTCTGAAAAATCCTTCACCAATAGGGCAAGGCCGCTTTTAGCTAAGAACAGTAGCCAGGCAGGTCTTTCAGTGATAATCACTGTGCAGCAGTCTGGATGGCTGTCTCAGGAAAGGCTAATGAAGTGGTCCTTGACCATCAACCAAAAGGAGAGAGTGGCTGGACAGTAATGTAACAACTGACATAGCCTGCCTCCTGTAGACCCAGACCCCACACAAGAGCAAGGTTATTATGATCGACCTCTAGCACTGACCTCATATGCATGTTAATCCAGGGGTAATGCCAAAAGAGACAGTGTCCTCTTTGACCTGACTGTAGAGCCCAGACCCAAGGTAGTTAGAAAAAGCCATACGGTCATGAGGGAAGACACAGGAACAGTCAAGAGGGAAATCATTGGCCCAGTATTCCTTGGCGAGCTTTCTGGAGATCCCTCTGTATATCATCTCCACCATCATTGAGACCAAGCACATCTTTCCTTTTCTGAACACTCCTTGTTAGTGGGTTTGGGTTTACTCTTTACCTCGTGTTGTATAATCTAACTCTTTGGTAGTATTTTTTTTTTCTTGATGTTTTGTTTGTTTGATTTACTATTTAGCTTTTATCTGGTCTAGAACCAGAATATGAGTTTCTTAAAGGCAGAGTTGACCCAAGTTCACTTCTGTTTTTCCCTCCTGGCCCCTCACACAGTGCTGAGTACATGGATGTCTGCTATTTGGGGAAGGGAGAAAAGAATAGGTAGCTGGAAATTGGAGAATAAAGGGAAACCAGAAATTTAAAAAAAAAATTAAAAGCATAAACAAGAAGAGAAACCAAGGTAAGGCTAAGAAAGCAAAGGGGTGATAGTAATTTATACAAGAGTGGCAGATAAAACAGAAAGCGTTTTCATTTGAGTTTGTTACAGGGTCACCGCTCCTGTGCACACGGGCACTCATTGGGTTTCTATTCCTAACTAAGGAGTTACAAGCAATGTATTATTTACACATTTTATGGCAGTGCCAAGCACTTTCCATTTTAGTAAGTGGCTTATGAATGCCATTGGGTGGATAAAATCATCAGTCCTAGAATCCATACAGTGGTGAGGAAAACAAACCAGTCATTTTAAGATAAATTATTTATTTCTGAAGCATTGTAATTAAATACAAATCTTTTGTTTTCTAGATATCAGTGGTAGCTATAGTAATTAACAGATACCAAACATCAAACGTGGACAGTCTACTACACTTTCTGGAAGATGAAAATACTTCCCCAATTTTGAGCATCTGGCATCCTGGGAAATACAGTTCAATGAAATAGCCATGGTCATGGAATATTTTTTTGTCTTGGTTAAGGTAATTGACACACTTCATGTCTGGGTGAATTTTTTTGTTTGTTTGTTTGTTTGTTTTGGTGGTACAGGGGTTCCTGGAAACCTTTCTCCGGGCTACACTCCCAGACCTATTTTGCATTTTTTTTATTTTGGAAACAGGGTCTCTTAAGCCAGCGCGGCTAGCTTCGAACCTGCGCGATCCTCCTGTCTCCGCCTCCCAAGCGCGGGGATTACAAGCGTGCGCCAACACGCCCGGCCATATCAGGGTTTTTAATAATGCATTTAATTTGTTTTCATTAACATGACTCACATAATACGTTGGAGGACTGGAATTGCCTTTGTTGCCAACTTCAAGCGGCTAGCCAAACTGCTTCACTATTTATATCAAGCAGCACCAGTGGGCTCAGTGACCATTCCTTCCACTCTGGATGGGGCCACTTCTGCTATCAAAATTCTTGCGAGATCTAGCCCTGTAGGTTTCATCTCACATATAAAATCAGAGGCCTTTTCTTTTTTCTTTTTTTTTTCTTTTGTGCGTCTGGGGATGGAACACAGGGGCATTTGACCTCCGAGCTATACTCCCTGCCCTACTCTTTATTCTTTATTTTGAAACCGGGTCTCACTGAGTTGCAGAGGGCATCGCTAAGTAGCTGAGGCTGTCCTTGAACTGTGATCCTCCAGTATCAGCCTCCCAAATGCTGAGATTACAAGCATGCACCACCACACCCGGCTTCCGAGGCCTTTTCAATGGCTCAGGCTGCTTTAACAGGGGCAGATCTGAATTTCATCTGTTGTGGGGTAACTGCGGGAGGAAAAGATATTCAGAGAAAGAAGAGTTCACCTGCACAGAGACATGCTGCACCTGTAAATGCCTGCTAGAATGACCATCTCTTGCCCAAATTGAGGCCAGAGGAAAGCTTAAACTGCTCTGAGGTCAGGATGAACACTTCTAAGTAGTTCCTTACTCATTTCCATCTTTTCCAAAGGCATAATGTACATTTTTTTGTGTGTGTGGAAAAAAAAACCCAGGGTATTCCATGTACAGTGAGCTTCAATTCTGGAGATGCAAAACATTTCAGGAATTCTGAGGCAGCCTCTGACTTGTCAACATTACCTTATATGATTGTGCTGCCCAAACAGCAGCGACTAGTCATGTGTCTCTATTTACATTTTAATTTCTATTCATTAAGATTAAATAAATTTTACTTCCTCAATTTCCCTAGCTACATCTAACTGTTCCGTGTGTAAATGCTCCTAGTGGCCCTTGTCAGGAAATGGAAATAATCAACATTCCCATCATCATGGAAGGCTGTTGTCACAGCGGTTCTGGAAGGACTTAACACAGCCCTGTGTTATCCTGAACTGGTGTTTAAACCTGGAGGCCTGTGGCACATCAGAAGCACAGGCTCACCTTGAGTATCTCATGCTGATCATTCAGCTAGGTATCTGATAAAGAGAAACCATCATCAAGCCACCAAAGCTTTATCACAAAATAATGAAAACAGCCATGTTTTCAAATGAGTAGGAATTGTGTTAAATAATGTTGAATTTCATTAGTCCTCAAAAAATTCTTTTTTACTGTGGCCAGAAATAATTTATTATAGATCATTAAGTAAAATTCTAAAGGTTGTCTATCATCATGCGCCTCAGGCTGTTGTGATTTATTGCTTCATTTCCCAAAAGCTGACTGCTAAGGTCTTCAAGGCAGGGACGTGACTCCCCTGCTAACACCCCCACGTGCTCTTCCTAGGTCTCTGCCCACAGCTGCTGGGCTGTCCTGCCCCGGGGATGTGAGCTGCACCACCTGGGCCACCTCTCCTCTACAGCAGTGCTCAGTCTGGCTCTGTGGTCAGACACAGCAAGGTCACTCCTGGTTCCCAGCCCAGCTAACTCCGGGGGATAGAATGCCGATATCACTTTGAAGATTCAAGGCAACTACATAAAGCTGTCCCCACCTACTAGATGCACATGTGAAAAGGGATTAGCAATACACCGAAAGCATTAGTTTTTATTTGTTAGGTTTTACTTCTTTTTTATCTTAATTATTCAAGGCAAAATAATTATTTATGATTAGAATGATAATTAAACATGTTTTCACTATATTTCATCAAGTAGATTGTAAACAACAGGAGGCAGAAGCTTTGTTCTGTTCCCTGCTCAACCCCAGCTCCAGGAGGAATTCCTGGCCCGGCAGACACTCAACAAACCCTTTTTGATGTGAGGATAGAAGTCACTGTGTTTGGGGGAGAAAAAAAGAACAAAAATTTGTTTCTCTTCTCTCTCTTTTCACTGTGGTCAATACAAATAAGATAAATTTGCCATTTTTCACCATTTAAAAATACACAATTCGTAGCAGGAAATGTATTCACAATGTTGAGCAACCATCACCAGCATGCATGACAAGAGCTTTTTACATCATCCTAAAGTGAACTGTGTGTAACTTCCCATTCCATCCCTCACCCCATCCCCAGTGACCTCTAGTCTACTTTCTACTAATATACCTACTCTAAGTACCTCATTGAGTGAGAATGACACAGCATTTGAACTTCTGAGTCATGCTTATTTCACTTGGAATGTTTTCAAGGTCCATATCCTAGCATTAATCAAAATTCCATTTCTTTTTATGACTCAATAAAATTTTACTATATGTTCTGTACCACAAACATGTTTCTGTGTGCCAGAGACCTTTTTGGCTTTGCAATTATGTTCATTATTTTCTCAGCATATACTTAATTGGCATATCTTGTCTTTGTCACTCAGATTGATGACTTTAGTACTTTTCAAGAATATCTGTAAGTATAGATGAAATGAGGAAGAGAAATCCAACGTTGTCATTTCCTTCTCAATGATAAAGAAATCTTCACCATATCTGACCACCAAGTGTTAAAAGTAGTTTATTCAAAATAAGAATGATTATGCCACCCGTGGTGGCGCACGCTTGTAATCCCCGCGCTTGGGAGGCTGAGACAGGAGGATCACACAGGTTCGAAGCCAGCCTCAGCTACTTAGTTAGTGAGGCTCTCAGAAACTTAGTGAGCCCCTGTTTCCAAATAAAATATAAAATAAGACTGTGAGTATAGCCCGGAGGTAGAAAGCCTCTGAGTTACACCCCAGATACCACACACACACACACACACACACACACACACACACACATAAGAATGATTAACATCCAAAAAAATAAGTGACGTGTACATGTCTGACTCTACCACCTTGTACCTCATTAAGATGCTTTTTCCAGAAACACTGACCCACCAGTACGAGAGAAGTCAATTCAAATCATAAGCTAATGCTTAAGATGGCAGCCCCCAAAGACTGAGATGCAGTGAAATGGCCTTAGAAAACCAGCATTATTCCAAAGACCAAGGTCTTAGCACCCAATACAGATGACAACCTCTGAAAGACCATTTGCGTATATTTTCATGTTTGTTGAATATTGTTGCCATATATATTGAACTTTAAGATTTCTCAAATGTTAAAAAAGGTATTGCTAATATTTTTGGAGCAACTCAGAATAGCACACAAATTTTCAGGTTTTTTTTTTTTTTTCTAGAGTTCCCAAATACACCTAAGACAAATGTCAGCCAGGCGCACTGGCTCATGCCTGTAATCCCAATACTTTGGAGGCTGAGACAGGAGAATCACGTGTTTGAAGTCAGCATATAGGAACTCAGAGATCCCCTATTTCAAAAGATAAAAAGGGGCTGGAGGATAACTTAGTGGTAGAGTACCCCTCAGTCAGTCCCCAATACCATACACACAAATAGCTGTACTAGGTTTTTGTGCCCTTTTCAAAAGGATTCATAACCTCAGCTTTCTTCCTCTCCTATCCTTCCGTTCAAGTTTTGCTGAGATTTCCCCTCCATCATCTGGAGTCCCTCTGGTATTACCACTACTCCCTAGCTTGGACATATTAGAGAAAACATATGTCCCTTCTCTTTCTGTGCTTGACTAACCTCACTTAACATAATGTTCTCTAGTTCCTTCCATCTTCTTGCAAATGCTATTATTTTATTTTTCTTTATAACTGAATAGAATTCCATTGTGTGTTATTTCCCATAATTTTGCAATCCACTCATCTGTTGATGGAGATCTAGGTTGGTTCCATATTTTGGCTATTACAAACTGTGCTGCTATGAACATGGGTATGCATATCTTAATGTAGAACAAAGCTTGAACGGAAGGATAGGAGAGGAAGAAAGCTGAGGTTGTTCAATGGAGGAGCTACATACGAATATGTGTAATAACATAAATACAACATGATTAACCTGGACACTCTCTATTGGGGGGGGGAGGGAAGAGGAGGGGGAAGGGCATGAAGCACAATGTAAATGTACACCACTCTCAACATGTTCCACTTATAAAAAATAAAAATTAGATTAAAAAAATAAATGGTATCAAAGAAAGTGTGCATAAGAAAGAACAGGAAGGTCGCAATAATGGGAGGTGATAAGACTTGTGCCTGGGGATCCCTAATTTACCTTTCTGTTTGATAAAAGTCAGGAATGGAATAATTTTACTAAGAAAGACCCAGCCCTGGCAACACCCAGGTACTTGAATGTCATTTTGTGTGAATGTAAGAATAGCAGATCTTTGAGCACATACAATTCTGACCATCCTTCAAAATTTCTTTTTTAAGAGTTTTTTTATCTTCAGATCTAAGGAGACCATTGCCAAGATTTATTGGAGTTATTGTGTTTTACCCAGATTATGTATTGGATTCTTACGTATAATGTTACATGAGTCATCAATAACAATTATATTTACTATTAGCCAAATGGAAATAGTATGTGTAGTATAAAAGCGTATTATTATTTCAGAAATGTTTAATTTCTGATGTAAGCAGTGAAACTTTTCCCCCCAAAACCACAAATTTCTATCATTTGACAGCTATTCACAACTATCTCAACGATCCAAAAATGTGGAACCACTTTTTAAAATGTTACATCAACTTCTGAACATTCTTTGATTTTGTGTTGTGATGTTTGGGTTTTATAGTATAACTCAGTTCCAGGAGTTTAGACCACTGTCTCTCAGCACCTTTATGTCCCTTTTTCCTTCCTTTCTTCTCTCCTTTCTGATTTTTTTTTTCTGATACTGAGGACTAAACCCAGTATCATAAAAAACTTTTTATTTTATTTTGACATAGAGTCTTGCTAAATTGCCTGTCCTGGCCTCAAATTTGTGATCCTCCTGCCCCAGCCTTCAGTGTTGCTAGAATGATAGGCATGCACCATCCCACCTAGCTTATGTTTTTCATTCCTTTGCTATGTACACCTTTGTTTATGCTGGGGTGGTTTATATTTCCTGTTCATAAATCACCACCTTTCCTTTTCTCTCAAGTTTTATCATTTCAAATGAAGACCCAAAAAAGTGGAAAAAAATGTTGATTTTAGATAATTATTTTACTTTTTGTTGATTCACAGTTTAAACTTTAATAATACATACTTTCACAATCTTTTATTTATCATATACATGTGTGTCTATTGATTGCAGAAAATTAGAACAAGTGCAGATTATAGTTGCCAAAAATACTGCCTTGCCTTAAAAGTAGAACACACTCACATGCTTTTTAAATTCAAATGTCAGTGTTTTCATAGTCCTTGTAGGCATGACTTTTCATTTCTCTTTTTTCCTTTTTTAAAAATAGGAACTAACAAAGCAAGCTAGATTCAAGATGTCACAAGTAGTATTTGAGTGAATTATTGTATTCAAGATTGAGATACTGTGTTTTAACTACTTTATATATCATACATATGGGATGGCAAACAAAGAATATGCATATGTTAAGTTTAACAATTAATGGGACTGTCTTTAAACATTACTGTCAAAAATAAAATTTTAGTCTCTTCGTTTGGTACAAATTAACGCTTTCAACATTTTTGTTTCAAGTTAATTAAGATATTTTTGTTTGTTTTTGTGTATGTGTGGTACTGGAGATGGAACCCAGGGGCTTTTCTACCTCCAGGCTATACTACCAGACCTATTTTATACTTTATTTGGAAGCAGAGACTCACTAAGTTGCTGAGAACCTCACTCTGCAGCTGAGCTGACTTCAAACCTATGCCATCCTACTGTCTCAACCTCCCAAGTGCGAGGATTACAAGCATGCGCCACCACACCCAACTATTTAAGATATTTTTAAAGGTGTTTTGTTCTTCATTTTAGCATTTGTAACTTTACCTGTCTACTGAGAGTATTAAGTTAGCTTGGTGTAGACAGTGGCCATATATTTCCTCTATCATTTTGGAATTTCCTTACATGAAGTATAATTCTAAGAAAATTTTAAAAAATCATTTCAGGTAAATTTTTTAAAGATCATCTGTAAAAGGTCAAATGATCACATTGTTAATAGCTCAGTGTTACATCTCTAAAGGTGGCCCAGATCTTTGTGGTTAGTAGTTGGTGTTCACTGATGAGCAGTAGATGCCCTTGGACAGGACTGAGGAGGGCAGCAGGATCATGCAGGCCTACATGCATCTTGCTGTACACAGTCATCATGGCTTCTTTTTTTGTTGTTATTGGTACTGGGGATGGAACTCAGCGGCCTTCTACCTCCAGGCTATACTCCCAGACCTATTTTATATTTTATTTGGAAATTGGGTCTCGCTAAGTTGCTGAGAGCCTCACTAAGTAGCTGAGGCTGGCTTCGAACCTGCGTGATAATCCTGTTTCAGCGTCCCAAGCTCAGGGATTAGAAGTGTGTGCCACCATGCCCAGCATGGCTACTCTTTAAAGTCAAGTCTCTTAAGCCTTTTTTTTCTATTATATACAAGAGGAAAACTAGGAGAATAATAAGTCTTTGTCACCTTCTTGCATTGTAGTACTTTGGATTCTAGGGCACCTGGATCTCTACTAAGAAGACAGAAACCAGGAATTGAGATTCCAGCAGCTGATCCTCTGCTGACCTCAAGTCACCTAGTGTTCTCAGTGTAGCAACCTGCCAAATGAGGGACATATCTGTGGAGACTTGAGATGCTCAAAGGAAGACTTGTTTGAGCGTTGTATTGTACAAGGCAACACGTTTTTGGTTATTTAGTCATTTTATCAGACCAATCAGCAGAACACAAAGAGAAACTCTTCATTTTTGTCTTTAGACTAAATTAATTTTATACTAATGAACCAAAAGGATCTGCTCTCCTTGCCTCTTTTGGAGATCAATCATTCAATAGATAGATAATACTCATATGGATAAATGATAAATATCAGGCTACTTTCAACACACACTTGTCTTTTAAAGGAAATGACAAGCCAAATGTAGGGTTGGCCCCTTTCTGATCTGTCTGCCTGGTATTTATTACCTGCTTAAAAATAGTTCACAGTTGAGCAAGGATGTCATGTGCGTGCATGCACACACACACACACACACACACACACACACACACACACACACAAAGACTTCCTAGCACAAAGGCCCATTTGACAATCTGTTGACCCCTGTGAAACAGGATGCAGAGGCAGACAGTGGACCTCCTCTCTTGGCCCCTTCAGTGGCCCTTTTTAGCCATTGTCTACCTTTTGAAATCTCCACACAGGACCCATCCTTGAGTCTATTTCAACTGAGACATTTGCCGGCATCAGTCAACCATCAGAAGCCAAAACAGAATATTAGAAGCTTGAGTTGGAGGGTGAAGGTGGAAAACATTATTCTGACTGAAGTTATCAGCTAAGTGGAGAATCTGGCCAGGAACTTACATGTAGTCTGTATTCTATTTTCATTTATGCTCCATTTATGCTGCATAATATTAAATAATATTCTTCCTACATTGAAAGAGATATAGTAGTCCACTAAAATAAAAAAAGCCTTCATTTGTTCATGTATCTGTCACTTAATAAACATTTACTAAGGCACTATATTTCCACATATGTACATATAATATATAGTATGCAGTGAATATCTCAGTATTTAGTTTGTATTCTACATATGAAGCATGTCTTAGATGCCGGGAATATTATGACAAGTAAAACAGAGCCTGACCCGCCCTGATGGCGATTTCACAGACTTGTGAGTAAGACAGATGTAATTCAATACACCATCCTATAGTACAAACCACAGGTCCGCCCTAAAATGAAAGAGTATAGAAGAGAGGGACCCGATTTACAGGACTAAGTGTTTCAAGAAAGACTTTTGGATAGCAACTATAATATATAAGCATTAGGGCCTGTCCTGAACACTTTGTCTACCATTAACAGAAACGACCAATCTGTATGGGTGGTATTGTTATGTTTCCAATTTTATAAGTGCAAAACAAACAAATAAATTCTAAAAATGAGGTTTTAAAAGTTAAGCAATATAGCCTTGCAGTGCCAAGTCTGAAACTCAGCCTTGTTCCATTCCAAACTCTATATCATTTCTATAAAGATTTTGTTCACCATGTTTCTACTGGCTGACTATATTTTTATTATTTGCATAGTTCTTTTTTAACTCTTGAAAAGATGTTCTGTAAATCTCTAATGTTTTTATATAACAAAATTTGGAACAAGCTTAGGATTCCACTTGCCTGTGCTGACTATTGGAATTTAAAGAGCTTTTAGAGTTTACACACATTAATTTATGCAAAATTTTTCAAATGTAAAGTACGTCCATGAACAAAAACAATTCCACTATTCAGAGGTAAATACATGAATACTTTGATGCATTTTATGGTTGCTTTTTGCAAAAACATATCACAATATTTGGTGTTGTAAGCAAAAAATGTCTTACTTTTTTCCTTTGGCATGGCTTGACGGAGAAAATAATTTTTTCAAAGAATATGGTAGCAAAAGTAATTTATGATTTCATAAAGCATTCAGATCAGAGGGGAAAGGTGAAAAAAAGGCATATGTCAATTGGACTAAGGTTTACAAAGTATATTTGGGTTCCTTTCCTGAACCTTAGCCTTCCTTTGATTTACAAACAGAATTTGTTTTGGGCCATCATCAGTGATACTTGTGAAGTCTGATTTGTCCCTGCAGAAAGCTAAAATTGAACTCTCAGGTCTTATCAGAAAGCTAGGATAACTCCTAATTCTCCAATTGTTTAAATTTCCTGCATAAAATGAATATTGTTTCAACCAAATTTTCAAGTTATCATTGACCTATTGAAATTGTTTAAAATAAAGAGTGTTCTCTATCTTAGAGGACTGATAAAAATGCTGCCAGCTTCCCAGAACTTAAGTTCTGGGAATCCTTTTATGCCCTGAATTCAATTTTCAATAATCTTTTTGACTCTTAAAAGATGAACTTCTTTATATGCTCTGATTCTTTCTCTAGCTGGCTCTGACTTTTAGACACTGAGTTCAGAATAAACTGGAAGGGAAGATTACATGTAGATGTTTCTAGCTCTTCTACTTATTATCTTTTTTCTTTTTCTTTTTTTTTTTTTTTTTTTTTTTTTTTTAGAAAACATTTAGTCCTTTACCTTTGACCTTCCACTGCAGTTATAAAACAGCCAAAGGAAAAGGTCCTGAGAACTTCTACTTCCACACCTTCTCAGGAAGCGTTGGACTGTTGGACTATTAAACAGAAGGGCAGGGCAGGAAAATGGGCAGCTTTGTTCTTCACAGTGTGACTTCTCTACTTGCTTTAAAGAATAACACACAACAACAAATTAAGATATTTAAAGTGCGCAGCTTTTCATGTTGATAAGATAAGGCAGCCTCTTCACTCTATGTTTTTCCAATGATTTAAGCCTTGGGGTCATGTTGTCTGTGGATATGCTGTAAAGAAAAACATCAGCTTCTTAAAACAAAGTCTTTTGGATGGGAATTAAGATGCCTATTATCTTGATTCTGCATTGCAGTACATACTAGCAAATATCCAGTGTGTATATGAAAGTGTACAGTGTGCATATTTTGATACCTACAAAGTTTAGGTTCCCACAATTTTGTTTCATAACATCAAGTTCAAAACAATCGGTTCAAACTTAATTATCACAGTATATTAACTTTGAGTGCTAGTACAAAGTTCAAAATCCACTGATAGCTGTTTGGTCTACAAAGCATTACCTAAGTAACAGATGTGCGGAACACTCAGGGACCAGTCATTAACTGCTTTCAGTCTCCTGGTGACTGATCACCGGACATCTGCTGTGAAGTTCATGCCGTGCACAAAGTCTGCAGTGTTGCTTCCTTGTCTCCCAGTAATAAAACTATGTGACACATAAAAAAATGTTAATTGAACGCCGGGCATGGTGGTGCATGCTTGTAATCCCCGCGCTTGGGAGGCAGAGACAGGAGGATCGCGCAGGTTCGAAGCTAGCCTGAGAGACCCTGTTCCCAAAATTTTTTTAAAAAGTATAAAATAGGTCTGGGAGTGTAGCCTGTAGGTAGAAGGGCTTCCAGGAACCCCAGTACCACCAAAAAAAAAAAAAATGTTAATTGAAAAAGGAAAATAGACTGGTAAAGATAAAAGCACAGAAAAAAGAAAAGAAAGGAGAAAATGGTAACCTTGCAAGTGGAATCAGAGCAAACGTGATGAATTTATAGAAGAAACAGCCAAGGGTAGGAATGTTGACACTGGTACCATTGGAGCGACCCAGGTGATGCCAGAAGAACTTAGTGATGGCCAATCCATCGATGTAAATAAGGAAAGTGTGTGTCATAAAAAGAACAGAGATGCTGTGGAGGGACTGTGGCCAGCAAAAGATTCCATATTAAAGGGCAGCTCCTTGGAGATGTTTCATAGTAATGAAAATGCAAAAGAAAAATGTTGGAAAGAGACCCATATTTAGAAAGGCGTGTGAGAATTCAATGCATAGGAGATATATTCAGTTCACATCATGAGGCTTATGACAAAATATTATATGAGAATAAAAAGCCAAGCACAGTTCAAATCGTTCTGGAGATTTTTTACACAGAAAAAATTAACTTTCAGTGTTTCTAGTGTTTCAGATTTCAGTGCATTAAATAAATATTAATTTATGTTTTTGTAACTAGGGTAGTTTTTAATGTTTTAGCAAAAAATTTTAAGGGTCACAGAACAACGAAATTTTTTCCTATTGATTATGCAGTTACCATTCCACAATTTTAGCTAAAATAGTCATTTTTACAGTCCTGCAGTAGAACACAAAACAAACTCTCCTCTATTTTGTTTTTGTGGTGCTTAGGATCAACCCAAGACACAGGAGATACTAGGCAAGCATTTTATCACTCAGACACCACCCAAACTCTGCCCTAATTTATTAGTAACAAATCTTCAACAATATCTTACTGCATTTTTTACATACTTAACATATCTAAGGAGAACACTCTCTACAAGATTATATAAAAGACAAATTATTAATCCATGACTCAAGTTTCTTGATAGTCTCAAGAACTTTTGCATATTCTTACATATTCTGATCCAGACAGCTATGTAATATGTTATCACTTTCACTTTTCTCAGTAAAACTTGAATATTCATATGAATAAAGGGCCTTAGTTCTTCTTGATTCATTTAAAAAACCCAGATTCCTTCATATAACTACTTGTTATGATTTGGATCTGGAACATCTCCCCAAAAGGCCGTGTATTGAAAACTTGATCTTCATTGCAGCAAGGTTCAGGGGCAGCATGACTGGAGAAAGAGGGTCAGCGAGGCGTGGCCTTGAGGACCACTTATGTCCTTGGCCCTCTTCTCTCAAGCTCTCTGCGTCTTATCCACCGTGAGGTAGGTAGCTTTCCTCCATCATCCCCTTGCTGCCATAGTATTTCTGCCTTGGAGCTGGCCAACCATGGACTGAACCTCTGAAATTATAAGTCAAATAAACCACTTTTCCTCTTAAGTTGTTCTTGTTAAATGGTTTGGTCACAGCAAACAACAACAACAACAAACTGACCAGCGCACTCTTCCATTAGAGTTTTACGGAAAACTCAGGATATGTTCACTATTTTTTCCTTAAGCACATTTGTTCAGAGATCTACTTCTACCAGGTATGGAGTTTATTGAAGTAATAGCTATGAAAGGAAGGTGAAATGAAATAACTGCAAAAGTAGAATATACTAAACCAAGGTCCTAAGGTCTTCTCTCGCTTATTTTTTAATAAAACTACTGTAAAACCTCGATCAAACTAAAACTGAAAACAAACAAACAGCCACAAGTAAACAAGGATGACATTTCTGAGAGTCTGAGGAAAGGGAGAGGCAAGTTAAACTTGGATGAACTTGGGATCTCAAAGGAAAAAGCTACATTTCCTAAGGCCCTGGAAAGTTCTTGTTTCGAAAGACAGTCTCCATCAGTGACAAGATGTTTCTGACCCAAGTCCTCATAAAGAAACACATCTTTTTCAGAGGCAGGTGTCTTTCTGGAATATACTTGAGTGGAGAATTGATCCCCATTAAGCAATTTTTTTTTTTTTTTTTTTTTTTTTTTGGTGGTACTGGGGTGGAACCCAGGGGCTTTTCTACCTCCAGGCTATACTCCCAGACCTATTTTATACTTTATTAGGAAACAGGGTCTCACTAAGTTGCTGAGAGCCTCACTAAATAGCTGAGGCTGGCTTCGAACTTGTGCGATCCTCCTGTCTCAGCCTCCCAAGTGCGGGGATTACAAGCGTGTGCCACCACGTCCAGCTTTTCCTGCTGTATTTTGGTGTCTCTGTGTTGGGGTTGAACCACATAGGGGAATGAGTTCATCTGTATCCTCTCAATCATTTCAGGAAGGCCATACTGATGCACAGTTTGAGGCAATATTCACCAAGTATGATAAAAAAAAGAGACCAAGAACTGGCCAAACAGGAACATCAGCAGATGAGAGACCATTTGGGAAAAGAAAGTATTGCTCTAGTTAGGATAATATGATGTTTTTTCTTTTTGCGGGTCTGGGGATGGAACCCAGGGCATATGACCTCCCAGCTATACCTTCTGCCCTAAGTTTTATTCTTTATTTTGAAACGGGGTCTCACTGATTTGCAGAGGGCCTCACTAAGTATCTGAGGCTGTCCATGAACCGCGATCCTCCGGTCTCAGCCTCCCGAATGCTGGGTTTACAAGCGTGCACCACCATGCCTAGGTGGGTAATATGATTTGATTCAGCAGCCACAATTTATCAAACAGGACACTAAGTGGAAGGAGACTGTGAAACTCTCTCTCTCTCTCTCTCTCTCTCTCTCTCTCTCTCTCTCTCTCTCTCTCTCTCTCTCTTTCAACCATGTATTCATACCCTTCTAATTCCAAAATAGTTCTATAACACAATTATATATTAAATGAATTTTAAAAGCATGAATGTTAGAGCTGGGCATGGTGGTGCACGCTTGTCATCCCCGAGCTTGGGAGGCTGAGACAGGAGGATCACACAGGTTCGAAGCCAGCCTCAGCTACTTAGTGAGGCTCTCAGCAACTTAGTGAGACCCTGTTTCCAAATAAAAAAATATAAAATGGGTCTGGGAGGATAGCCCGGAGGCAGAAAGCCTTTGGGTTCCACCCCCAGTACCAGCAAAAAAAAAAAAAAAAAAAAAAAAAAGCATGAATGTTAGAAAGTCAAAGTGAAGTATAAAGCAAAACAAAAATCAAAATAATAAATTATGAGAAGCTAAAATACATTCTTTAAATGCATATCTTGTGTATTTATAATAATAACTTTCTTGGCCCTCAACTTTCTGGCATCAACTTAACAAGAAGCCTTATTAGTTGCATAGTTTATAATTAATATGAGAGTGGGGGAAAAGAAAAAGAAATTTGAGGAGATATAAAATTGTTCCGATATAAAATTGTTCCGAGACAGGCATAGTGGCACATGCTTGTAATCCCAGCACTTGGGAAGCTGAGACAGAAGGATCACAGGTTCATGGCCAGCCTCAGCTACTTAGTGAGGCCCTCAACATCTTAGTGAGACCCTGTTTCAAAATAAAGAATAATCAGGCTTGGTGGTGTACACTTGTGATCCCAGCATTTGGGAGGCTGAGACAGGAGGATCCAGGTTCACAGATAGCCTCAGCTACTTAGTGAGGCCCTCTACAACTCAGTGAGACCCTGTTTCAAAATAAAGAATAAAAAGTAGGGCAGAGGGTGTAGCTCGGAGGTAGAATGCCCCTGGGTTTCATCTCAAGTACCGCAAAAATAAAGAAAGAAAGAATAAATATAGGGCTGGGGATGAAGCGTGGAGGTTCTGGTTTGCTAGTTGTTCTTAAAATGATTAACATTTATAATAAAAACAAAACTAATATCTACCTTCTGTTTGGACACTAACTACAAAGTAGTTAAAAGTAAACGTATTCTCCCAGTGTTTTGGCAAGTACATATAGTCCCAACTACATGAGAGACTGAGACAGGAGGATCACTTGAACCCATATGTTCAAGGCCAAGCTGCACAACACAGCAAGACCCTGTGTCACATAAGTAAAAGTAAATGCACATAAGCTTCTGTAATCATAAAAATAAAAGCTTTGTCATTGATTTTCAAATATAAATGCTTTTTGTTCAGGAACAGCAAAAAGAGCCCATGGTAACTGAAGTATAAAACAGAGATGAGCAAAATCAATTTTCCTAGGAGGAAAAGTATAGAATGGTGGTTCCTAAACACTGTTCCACATAAAGGTGCCAATAAGTTGACCAACTTCAATAGACACCATGAAATATAAACCCCAAAATGACAAATAACATTTTCACAAGTCTGTATTTAGTCAAAATTCTCTGAGATTATATACCTTCCTACCTTAGAGCTACTAAATTTGTTATATCTTATCAAAAGGTGATGAATATATTCTCAGTTACTTTCTTCTTTGCTTTGTTATGTTTTTAGTGTTTTTTCAAAATTAGAAACTCCTTGCCAGTTGTGAAAATCTGCTTTGAAATTTTGTCAATCCACAAAATTAAAAAACTTGGGATTCCTGGGCTGGCACACACCGTTTCCTACTTGTCCGAGGTTTGGGTAAAATTTGTGTGGAGTATTGGTGTGCCTGCTTCTCTCTCAAAACCCCATGTTGTCCAGGAGGACCTGGACTGGGACTGCAGCTCTTTACCATGTCCCATGAGCAGCCAAAATTTCCCAAGAAGCCTGGATGACTCTGAGGAGGAGGAGGAGGTGAAGGCAGTGGACATAGGTCTAGGGGTTGGAGGAAAGCATCTCTACAGAGGGTCAGAGCTAGATGCAGTGCTGAGTGCAGGAAAGCTGCACCGGTCAGCGCTCCCACCTGCAGCCTGAGGAGGGGGGGGGGTCTCCAGAGCTTGAAATCACTTAGAAAGTGTTTCAGGGTCGGAATGTAGCTCAAAGGTAGAGCACTTGCCTAGCCCTCATGAGAGCCTGGATTCCACCCTAGGACATCAAAAGGAAAATAAGGGGGCTCAGAATATAATATTGTTTAAGAAAAAACATGGTAGCATTTCCATCTGAAAAGCTGAGCTACCTGAAAAGACACAGGAGGTGGCTTTGGCTCCACCCTCAGTGGTCCCTGCAATGTGGTGAGATGTGGGGACCTCAGGAGCACTCTATCGGCAGCACCAGGTCCAATACTGACATGAGCAGGAATCTTTACCAAAGCAAATGCTGGGGAGGCTGCTGAACAGAGCGGCTGATACAGTGGTCAACTTTTACCTCTCTTTAAAAAAACAGGTAGATCAAAATGATCTACCTCTTTTTTTTTTTTTTTTTTTTTGCTGGTACTGGGGGTGGAACCCAGAGGCCTTCTACCTCCGGGCTATACTCCCAGACCTATTTTATATTTTATTTGGAAACAGGGTCTCACTAAGTTGCTGAGAGCCTCACTAAGTAGCTGAGGCTGGCTTTGAACCTGTGCGATCCTCCTGTCTCAGTCTCCCAAGCGCGGGGATTACAAGCTTGCGCCACCACGCCCGGCTATACCTCTTTTTTTAAAATCAGTAAACACTTTGTTCACCAGTCAGGTGTTTTCCTGACTGGTGAACAAAGTGTTTACTGATTTAAGAAAAGATAACATTGATGACACTGTTTTCTAGTTGAAGAAGAGTAAAAAGAGTCATAATTTATTTACAGATTTTATTATTTTATTATTATTATTTTTTTTTTTTGGTGGTACTGGACTTCCTGGAAACCCTTCTACCTCTGGGCTACACTCCCAGACTATATATATATATATATATATATATATATATATATATATATATTTTTTTTTTTTTTTTTTTTTTTTTTTTTTTGAAACAGGGTCACTTAAGCCAGCATGGCTGGCTTCGAACCAGCACAATCCTCCTGTCTCCGCATCCCAAGTGTGGGGATTACAAGCGTGCACTACCATGCCCGGCTTATTTACAGATTTTAGTAACACTGCTTCTGTTCGCTCCCACTGTCAGATTTGTTGAGGTAGTCGCATTTTATACTCTTCCCTGGAGATTCTGTCTTCCTCCTTAGCTGTAGATCAAATGACAGTATGGAGGTGCCATACCTGACCCGGGTTCAGAAACTCATCCCACAGAAAAACCAATGTCTGAGAGATGAGTGTTGGGAGAAAGAAAAGCTTATTCTGTGGCTAAAGAATGTAGAAGAAGGAGCTTCTGTCATAGATCAGCTTCTCAACTCCAGAGGGTTGAGGGGTTACATGTTTAGAAAATGAATAATGAGGGAGAGGAATAAAGTAGGAGAGGGAAGGGGTATTTCATGTCTTTTCTGAATCTCCCGGGAACCTGGTTCCAGATATTTCCATTCCCTTCAGTCTGGTATTTCCGGTCATGGTGGCTGTAGCTATCTTTATCCTTAAAGTGGTGCAGGCAAGAGAAGGAAAGAAAAACAGACAGATAGACAAGGGAAGAAACTCAGTCAAGTTAACTGTGTATTACGGTTTTGGGCAAAATATTTCTCAAATGTTCAATAGATCTACATGCAGGGCTAAGTGGAATCTGACCCAAAGATTAAGGCAACACAAAAGTAAAATAAAATATGAAGACAGAAAGGCCAAGCCTCTTTGTCCTAGTCTAAGTGTCCATAAGACATTTGCAGGCCCGAGAGAAAAGTCAGTGTTTTCAGAAAAAAAAAAAAAAAGAAAAAAAAAAGACCTTTAGGTCCCTGAAGAGTAATGTAGTAACCTATTCAACTATTAAAATAGCCCACATGAAAGAGATGTCATCTGCCGAAAAGCAAGGGGGAAACTCAGATCACATTGCCCAGCTGTGCAACTTCCACAATTAGTGACTTTTAAGTCATTTAAGAACAAGTAAAGATAGAAAGTTTGTTTATGTTTTTTTCTCAGTAAGAGAGAGGGAGAAAAAGAGAGAGAGACAATGTGTGTGTGTGTGTGTGTGTGTGTGTGTGTGTGTACCTCTGAGGCTACACCCCCAGCCCTTTTATTTTTTTGTTTTGGAACAGAGTCTCACTAGGCTGCTGAGTATCTCATTAAATTGCTGAGGCTGGTCTCAAACCTGCAATCCTCGTATCTCAGCCTCTCAAGCTCCCAAGTACTGGGATAACAGGCATGTGCCACCATGCGCACCCCCAGTGTGACTCTCTTAATATTCCACACACAGATGGCCCTGTCTTCACGGGAGGGTACAATTAAGTGATCACTCATTCCCAGGGTTTTGTGAATTGCTATCATTTGCTGTGACTCTCCAGCCTTACCTAACTACAAACAGATGATATGGCCCCTGTACCCCTCGGGCAACTTCTATGAAGGAGAGTCTGCATCACCCCACCAGCATCATTCTGGTTTCTTTTCCTTTATTAGGATGCAAGGCTGAGTTATGACAGTGGATCCCCAGGAAACAGATGGAGCAGCTGCTGCAGGAAGCGCTGGATGCTGCGACTGCTCCCCAGACAGGTCATGGTCTAGGGGGAACAAGGGGACTGAATGGCCAGCCTCAGCCTGAGGGCTTCTGTCCTTTCTCCTCCCAGTCCACAGACAGCGTGGAAGGTGGAGGTGGAAACTGGAGCAACAATATCCATGTGTAACACATACATGTTGCCCAACCGCTTTGACAAATGCACTATTTATATGCCCTAATTACTGTGTTGGTCTTTGGGACCCCTTTTTGCTTAATCTTCTACACGTTATTTTCTTTTTCTTTTTTTAATTAATTTATTATTTATTTATTTTTTTAAATTGGTGCATTGTAGTCATATATCAATCACATTGGAGTACAAGACTTGAGAGGATATACAAGCACACATCATCCAATTAGCCCTCATCCAGCCCCCACCCCATTCCCTCCCCCTCACTCCATCCCATGCTTCTCTGGTGATTAAACTTTGATACGTTTGTTTATGTACCTCCTGCATTTTAAAGAGGCTCCATTCTCCACTATTCCATACGCTCTGATTGGTCACATTAGTTGCTTCACTATAGGGCCCTTTCTATAGCTCAATGTCTTCCTGTTGCCCCTTTCCTCCTCGTTATTGCTGAGTAGGGGAAGCATCTGATTTATATTTTCTGTGATATTTCTCTGTGCATGCCGTGCTGCAAGTACCGATCCCACTCTTGACGGCCCCAGTAGTGGCCTGGCTACCCGGTGGACTGATCTAGACCTTGCTGGCTCAGGCAGCGACCTTGCCTCATGGAGGCCCTGATTCTGGTCTCGCTGGCCCCCACCCCAGCCCAACCCCTCAGCTGGCTTTGATCCCGGCCTCGGAGGCCGCAGTAGTGGCCTTGCCTCACGGCAGGCTCCAATGCTGGCAGTTGGCCCTGGCACCGGCCTAGTCCCTCGGCAGGCTCCGATTCCGGCCTATTAATATCTCTCATCCACCTAATTTGTCAATGTTTTCTTTGTTTACACATAGTGAATTTCATTCACTTTTTTGCCTTACTTGGATTGGGAGGGTCTTAAAGAGCTCTTTATAAGGTCACAAAATCCTTATTTATTAAACATACACTTTTACATTTAATACATGGATGGGTGTCTGGTTTTTAATTCTTTTTCCTTTTGTACAGATCTACGATTCTTCCTAGAAAACAATTCTCATTATTGTTTAATATGTTCTCATGTACTAATAACTTTTTTGTCTTTGTTTTGGCAAAGCAACTACATTGTTTTTGATTTTTCCATATAAATATTAGAAAAAGATTGATGGATTCCTTGGAGGGGGGATAAAAATGTTTGTTTTGTAGGGTATGTGATTTGGTTTGCATTCCTCTGAAAGAAGAGTCAAGACAAGGACGTGGTTGAGATCATTTATTCAGTAGGTGACACTAGGAAACTGAGAAGCACAGTGAGTCGGGAGAGGAGAAAATGCCAATGCACCGATGTATTGCTGAAGATAAGCAGTAAAGGCTCAATTCCTCCCCTGAGAGCAAGGAGAAATGCCTTCCATAATTCCCTGTCTGAAAAGCAAAGGCCGGGGCATTGCTCCCAGACCCCATCTCTGTTGGGTGCAGGGTATTCACCCCTGCACTTCCCAGCTACACTTGCACACAAGCTGAGCTTCTTTCAGCTTTAGAACTGGCCAAAGAGGAGACAAGGGGCCGGGCGTGATGGCGCACCTTTGTAATCCCCGCGCTGGGGAGGCGGATCCGCGCAGGTTCGAAGCCAGCCGTGCTGGTTTAAGAGACCCTATTCCAAAATATAAAATAGGTCTGGGAGTGTAGCCTGGAGATAGATGCGCTTCCAGGAACCACAGTACCACCAAACAAACAAAAAAAAAAAAAAAAAAAAAAAAAATCTCTGCTTGCTGCTTGATTTTGCCGGGCGTGGTGGTACCCTTGTAATTCCCGCTCTTGAGAGGCAGAGACAGGAGGATCACGCAGGTTCGAAGCCAGCTGCTTGCTCTGGCTTAAGAGACCCTGTTTCCAAATAAAAATATAAAAATAGGTCTGGGAGTGTAGCCCGGAGGTAGAAGGGCTTCCAGGAACCCCAGTACCACCAAAAAAAAAAAAAAAAAAAAAAAGTAAGAAAGAAAGAAAGACAAGAAAAGTGGAGAGAGGTATAGCGCAGGCTGGAGGCAGGAAGCTGACAGATGGTCTCAGCTTCTGATCCTGTCAAGCTGCCCCACCCAACTGCAGCCCAAAGCAGAGGTGCAAGAGATGAGACAAAGGAGAGGAGATGAGACCCACTCAGGTCCACTCCTCACACCACTCAGACGCACCGCTGCCCCGTAAATCCACTCTCGACTGTTTGAGAGTCCATTGTAATCTCTAGAAAACACAATGCAAAAGGGTTCCTGAAACTAGATGTTACCACTGCTGCTGCTGATTGCCTACTATGATCACGGTGTTTTACTTCTCCTCTCGACCTTCCTTTTTAGGATTTCCTCACTGTTGGCCAGTACATCCTCTATACTAAGCTGCTTGGCTGGTACAGCGATCCACACTTTCAGTCCCAAGGACTGAGGACCATGGTTGCTGTGCACTTATCAGGATGTGAAGCTTGGAAATATCAATTTCTCTGTGAATTCTCTGTCCATCATGTAGCATTAACCCTAGTCTTCAGGGACACAGGGAGGACACAGTAGAGCTCATTTGTTTGCTACTGTTCCACAAGTATGGAAATCAAAAAGCGACCCAGTGGCAGCAGCTCTCGGGTTCAACGGAGCCCTTCCTGAATTACCCAGTGGACATGTCTCCCTACTCATTAGGATCCCAAACCTCTAATCCAGCAGGGCCCAAAACTGTAGACAGGAAGCATAAACCCTAGAAAAAGTTAATGGAAATTATTTTGGGAGATACCAGTACTGCTTGGTTCATGAGCCTGAGTATTGCAGCTACTGAGAGCAGACCCCCACTGACTTAATGGAGGGGTCTACAAACTTAAATAGACGGACAGAGAGTAAGTATTTTAGGCTTTGTGGGCCAAAATGCTTTTTCTCAAAACTATTTTCCACCAAAGGGCAAGACCCGCCATTGACAAAACAGAAACGTTTCTGTTTAGTGCTTAATGCTTTAAGCATTTAATGTAAGCTTAATGCTTACATTGGAATCTGTAGCCTAAGAAAGTGGTGTACACAGAGGTCAGGGACAATCAATGAGTTCTTGAGCTTTTATTATCTTGCCACCAAGTTGCTGGCTGGTCTGGTCCCCTAGAAGGCCGGGATCACACCAAGTTGGCATTAGCCGCTGCGGCAGACAGCTCAGGTGCTAGTAGTGGCTGTCACAGATTGGCCTTGGGGACAGCCCGAGCTGTCACTTGGCTGACAATCCCATCCCTGCCACCATGACAATTCTGATTCAAACCCCACTGAGCAAGCAGTAGAGTGAGGGAAATAAATCTCAGGATGAATGATGCTTCTTTGCAAATGTATATAGATGCCTGGATGGTAATAAAATTCAAATCCACAGATCATGGAGGATGGCTTCAAAGATGGGGAAAGAGGTATGTGTACCTCATCTTGAATATTTGTCTCCAACCTCTCCACTTTTTTGTTTCCTTCTTATTCCCTCCTCAACCCACCAAGAAGCCTCCCATAGCAGCAGTTTTCCTTGACTGCCCAACAACAGCAACCAGAGTAAAAACAGCAACGAACATTCACTTATTCTTGAGGTTTTATTATAAACCAAATTAATCAGTGCCCTCCTTCATAGATTAATTTTCACATACAAGAAAATTAAAATATAAAAAATCCAGATTCTTAAGTAAATATCTATAAAATAACTCTTTTATACTTCAAAGAAAAACAAACCACATTTTAAATATATTCTTTATTTTTAAAATGAACAAGATGATAAATTTTGTTATTTTTTTACCACAAGAAAAAATGTAAAAAGCACTTGTAATACAAAAAGAGATAAATAAAATCAGATATAGTTGAATTCTTATTAGTTTAAAAAGTACGTATTAACAGTTTTGGCTGTTTTGTTGATTCTGGCACATATATTTAGTTCATAAAGTAGAAATAGACATTCCTGTGTAATGAGTAAGTGTGTATGTGAGGAACCATGGCAAGGCACAGCTATGCTAAAGATCTAGAACTATACCCAAAACAGGAAACATTGAATATTTCCTTGATGCTCACATAGTAAGTAGGAAAAGTAGATGTTCACATAATAAGCAGGATAAATAGATATGCTATGATAGCTATGCAATGGTTATGCAAATCATAGTTATGCAATGATTTGTATCTTAAAAAGACAAGACAATGTTCCTGAAAGTTCAAAAATAGTAATATAAAGTGTTATCCTCAGTTTTATGTTGCAAAACTAAAGCAGAGCACCCACTGATGGGCTAAAAGACATTCCAATCTGACTACAGTCTCACGGGTCTCTGCTCTGGGTCTCCCTGTTCCCTTAATTTCTACAACTATTTGCTTTTGAAAGGGAAAGGTAGATGCAATATAACCTCCTGAATGGGATCCTAGAATGCTAAAGGAACATTAGTCAAAACATGGTGAAATCTGAACAAAGCGTGCAGTTTGTTCAACAGTAGGGTACCAATATTCAATTCTTAGCTTTGACCCATGTAGCTTGGTTTATAAAATGTTCACATTAAGTTGGTTCTGGGCAAAGGGCCCATGAGAATGTTCCCCATGATATTTGTGGCATTTCTATAAAACTAACATTATTTGAAAATTGAAAATTCATTTAAAGAGTAGAAGACTTAAGTATGTTCCTGTGTACCCAAGAACACGAAACTGAGCAGCAGTGATGCTCTCATAAGAACAGTGCAGAGACACGCACAGGTGTCTTTTCAAAACTCCCTGGGGAAGGGAGGAAGTGGTGCCTGGGGGCGTGAGGGGCTCCTGCAGGCGGCTCATGCTCTATTTTTTAACCTGGACTGGGATTTGCAGTGTCTTCATTTTATGGTAATTCACTAAACTGTACTTTGTATTACAGTGCCCTTCAATCAAAGAGAAGTTTTAAAACACTTTTATATTACTGGTCAATATTTTCCCACTACCGAAAAATGTTAGAAGACAACTTTTGGAAATAGGTGAGGGGTACAAGTGTGGCAGTGGGGGGACCTGTGAAGGCACAGATATAAGTTCATACCATAAACATTAACTTTGCAGAGCTGGAAAAGACCTTGGGAATTAAGAAATCCAAAAGGGGTTAGTTCCTCATGGAGGTAGCCATGACATGGCCAGACACTGTGTCCTAGCCAAGTTCCCCAGGAGATTCTGATGCACACAGATATATATCACTGACCTATCCCAGGGAGCTGAAGTGACTTTTCAAAGCCAAAATGTCCCACAAATGATACAAGAACCACATGCCCAGACTCATGACTCTCTATTCCACCTGCAGCCTGAAGCCTCCACCCAAGACTCCTGAGATTCTACAATTTCAGTAGAAAAGTATCCGTAAGTTCTACCAACCTTCCTAAGCTTGTATCTACCTAGGGTTTTTCACCCTAGAAATTATACAGATTTCTCCAATATATTTTAGATTTCATACTTCTAACACAACGTTAAAATATTTGTCATTTATTAAATAACTGCAGGTCACAGATTCCTAGGGTATTAAAACTAGAGCACAGGCTGGGGATGTGGTGCAGAGGTAGAGTGCTTGCCCAGCATCCACAAAGCCTTGGGTCCATTTACCAGCACTGAGAGAATAAAAATAGAACAACAACAACAATAACAAAACTGGAGAACCACTAAACTTCAATGATTTCAAAAACAAGTTAAACTGATACAGAGATAGGAGGAACAATAATTTAGACTGGATTTATTCCCCAAGAGATAAATTATTTTACCATTGATGAGATAAAACAATATACAATATGTGATATTACTAGTTTGGGGCTTCAGTTTTTTATGTATAATTTAGCTTTTTATGGTTTCTGTGAATATTTCCATTAAAATAATTGTTGCTGAATGACAGTATCAAGTAACTAAATAGAACAACACAATTAAAAACTCAGTGGGATACTTAAAAGTATTCCTTTTTAATGTGAAAATACTTAGTGGTAAATTAAAGAGGAACTATGAATGCTTTTTCAGAAACAGCAATTTTAGGTAGGCAATTGTGAGGAAGATAATCATCATACAGGCCAAAGCCACGTGATTCTGCCACAATCCCCAAGGTGAGAGGTCAATGCCTTGGTTTGTCAAGTATTCTTCACCAGTACATCTGAAATTCAACAGAAAACAATATAACTTCATTCCTAACATCTGTTCAAATTTACTCAATCTATTTACTGTTCTTTAAAAAGGCTGACAAGTAACCAAACTGTTAATAATTATTCCTTCAGTATAATAGCAAACAGTGATTAAATGCTTACATTTTTGTTACTATCTATGCTAAGCAACTTGCACCTAATAGTTAATCCCCAAAACAATGGAAAGGGGTATAGCTATTACACACAATTATCAAGTAACCCTTCACTTACTTCTGATGGGGAAACCCTCAGCTTTAACTGAGGACGCCTGTGGTCCTTGTTAAGCTGATCAAAGTTCCCTCAAGTCCTGGTCACCCATAAGACAACCATCCAAAAAACAACACAGGCTACAAATTCTTAAACTGAGGAGAGCAAAAGCTCCAAGCTGGTATCAGGATCCGTTGGCTCCCACACCAACACTGTAATGAGCATCGCAGACACTCAGCTATAGGGTGTTAGTAGCAGACTCAGGAATCAGACTCAAGCCTTACGTCATAGCTGGAACAGAGCAGGTACAGTGGTCCTGCACAGGTTACAAAAGCAGCTGGTACTAAAACTCCCTGACACAGCCACCGTTATGGCTTGCTACCATTCTTGTGCACTTCTTATATTTTAGCAATTCCAAAATCAGTCATGGTCTCTCTTTACTATAGGAGGAGCTACCTCCTTCCTCCTGAAGGTTGAGCCTTCTGGGACCCGAAGCCTGTGTGGCTTCTCCTCTTCTGGTCCCACTTTTCCCATCCACTTCATCTTACCAGCAGCCTGGCAGCAACTTTGTGTTACAAAGACACCACACTCATACCAAACCAAAGAGCATGGGCAGGCTAAAGGAAACCCCTCTTCATAGAGGTCTTCCTTGTCAGTACTAAAAATAGAAATTTATCCTATTGCTAACAATTATTTCTATACTGTTGAATATTTATGAGAGATTTAGGATACCAACATTTTCTTTTCTCTTATTAATTTATGCACCAAAATTCAATCATTAACAGAAATCATAGAAAATAGTTCTAAAATTTTAAAACAAGATCTTATAATTTTATTAAAACCTGCATTTTTGTTTTAATGACATTATGAAAAATGAGATTTCCTTCTTAACTGACATGTATTTCTTCTTTCTTTAGAGGATACATCCTCAAATAGGGAGCATTCTGGTTTAAACACACACACACACACACACGCACGCACGCACACACACATACACACACCACATCTTTGTAGTCTCTGATTTCTTATTTCCCAAAGGTGTGAGCAGAGGGAAGGACCAGAATCCAGCAGGGCAATTCTCACTGCCTTTATTCTGCCTTGTTATCCCTTATTACTGTCCACAGAGTAGGCTCACAGGTATCCCATAATCCATCCAGTTCAGAGACTGTAAACCCTTGCAAAACTATTAGAGCAGCCCATTTCAAACTCAGATGTTCTGAAAAAATGATAACTCAAACTTGCTTTCGAGAACTATGAAAAGGAACTTTTCAAAGGCCCCAAACAAACCAGTAATAAATACACTGGAAATACATCACCACATGAACTAAATTTTGACTTAATAGAACACAGGAGTTGTAAATCATTTTCTCATGCCTCAGTGCACAGTGACTCAGTTTGTACTTGAGAAAACAAGCTCAGAAGGGATTGTTGACCCTGAACTGACTCCGATGAGCTCTCAGTCTAGGAGTCTGTCTACATCACACTACAATAGTAAGCAGTCTCACACTGTGATGCTGAATGCAAACTTACGTTGCATAGCTGTTATCACAAGTACTGTTATCTGTTGTATTGCGTCCTGGACAGAAGTTTTGTCCCAAAAATTCATTATACTGCAAAGCCTGTAACACAAGAGGGAATCAGGGCAAGGTAAATAGTTATAAATGTCAATAAGTTTCCAAAAGATTATCACAATCATGCCCTAGAGTTTAATATTTATTGTTATTTACAAAACATACAAACTTACACATTCACCATCTTTGTTACAGCAAAAATCAATTAAGCTATTGCCCATGGTAATCAAGAGGCTTACAATTAGGATGTTGCATTACTTGACAAAGAGCAATGTATTTGACCAGGAGGGAAGACCTCTGACAATTTTACTCCAGAGCTGCTGCTTCTCTCCACAATTTTATATCCCCATAAATACTGAATTTGAAATGATATACTGGATCTCAATGAGTATTCCTGATTTATGGTAACAATCTTTTTTTTCTTATTTGTTTTTATCAAAACCAGTTGTAATTACGGGAGCTAGAAACTCAAGTTATAATATATTAAGACAGAGACCATTTATTGGGAAGTTGATTAGCTGGGTAGAATAAATATGGCTATTGGTATTATATGGTCTTTGTCTTCTTTCTAATTGTCCTTATCAAATAAACTGTGCATTCTAGTATGCCATCCTCTCATTATTTCCTTATTGAACTGAAACACAAGGTGTTTTTAATCAATTAGCTAATCTTTCACCTTTACTATGGGATTTCTCCCCACTCTCAACTTCCTCAAACAATGGAGGAAAGTTCACATGACTCCCAGACCTTGTACCAAACAAGGCTAATGGGAAATTCTCATCCATTGCTCCTAAAAGGAAATTCCTGGGTGGGAGATGTTCAGGTCTCATGGCTGAGGAGATGGTTAGGATGCATTTGTTTGTTCCCAGCTTGAAAGCTGGCTCACACTGACAGCTGAGGACAACTCACCGTATAGCCATATCGAGGAATGCTGAGGTACTGAAGCCACGAAAGCCAAGGGGCAACGGTTTTGAGATTTACCAAGAGACCTGAAAAAAGCTGCAGGAAGCAAAAACCAGAGTCAAAACTGATTTCATGAGGAATTCTACACAAGACCTTAAGAACGCTACAACCTTCGAAACATTTCTCCTAGGACCAGTACTTTCTGGAAATTCCTCCCACTTCCACTTGCTCTAAACACTAATTCTCCTTCTGTGTGTGTGTGTGTGTGTGTGTGTGTGTGTGTGTGTGTGTGTGTATACCTCTGTGTAGCTAAGTCTGCTTATGATTTTTATAGGAAGCACAATATACTTATAATCTAAATCATTTATTACAGGCATTTGGGAGCTCCTCCATTGTCAAGACTGGGGTCCTCATCTTTTTCTTTAACAACACACAAGGGACTATCAAGAAGAATGACCATCCCTGTAACTGAGGGGCGTTGGTTCCAGGACTACATACATAGATAGCAAAATCTACAAATATTTAAGTCCATTATTTTAAAATGGAAGAGTATTTGTATGTAACTCATGCATATGCTGGATACTTTATATGTACCCTGTATATTTAAAGTCATATTCAGACTGCTTGTAATACCTAATATGATATAAATGCTATGTAGATTGCTGATATATTGTATTTTTAATGACAAGAAAAAAGTCTGCATACGTTTGGCACAGATGCAATTTTATTCTTTGTATATTTCCTTTCTGCTTTTGGAAGAATCTTCAGATGTGAAGCTCATGGACACAAAGGGCTGACTACTCTTACTATTCTAATGATACCACATTACATGTCCTGTTAGTGAACCTGGCAATCGGGAACATGTAACAGAACAATCCTGAGCATCATATACCCCTCTCGACATCTGTGCAGCAGTTAGGATCTGTTACTTACAAGGATTTTAATTTTATTAATGTCCATGACTTCAGAAATAATTTGAGGTTCAGAATATGGATTAAGTACCTAATAAATCAAACCAAATATTTCTATTTATTTATTGACTGAGAGTATAGGAAATATAAATATTATTTAGCACTTTCTCAGTGACATATATTGGTAATTACCAAATCTAGAAATGAATTTTGGGAAGAATCTGAGCTAATAATGTAGCATTTAAAGATCCTTGCTTCTGGGGCAACAGGAAGCAATATTAAAGTGTGCATTGTTGAGCTAAGCACTTCTGCTTATGTGATGTCAATTTGTCTATCTGAGTGCAAAATTTGGGCGTATCTAGGCTTAGAACTAAGTAACCATTAAAAATGAAAGATAAGCACAAATATATTGTTACATGAGATTCACGGAACCCAGAAAGGAAATGAACTTGTAATGTGGACTTTGGAAAGTGTTTTCAAAATGCAAGAGCAGCTCAAGATAGACTTTCATGCCACACACTACACATGTCTCCTGGACCTTCGGCCTCACCTTAGACAGGAGTGAATCCAACCAACCACCTCTGCCATGGGCAAACAGCCGAGATAGCTCTAAAGCCAGCATGAAAAGTAGGCAGGTACCTGCCATGCTTATCAGGAAACAGACCAATCTTTATTTTTCTGGTTTGTGAAGTTCCAATTTATCAAGGTTTCATAGAATGTCACTAGGCAGTGTCTTTTAAAAGCAAGTTTATTTTGCATTAGAACTGCAAAAATAAAAGAGGATGAGGGCCAAGAGGAAAGCTAGCACAATCTCTAATATAAACTATATTTCAGTCTATGGAAGCATTCAAATCCCATGTACAGAATCCTCCAAGCAGGTTTCACAGGAGAGGTAAAATTGCAGGAGGAAACAAGGGGAAAGATATAGTCTAAGAAAAGCATAGTTCCTACTCACCATCATAAATACAAAAGCGATGGTCATGAGAAGTGTCGCGATGGACACCACGCTCTGACCCGCTGCTATGGCCAAGCCCATAGAACTGGCTGTATAAGCCACCAACATCAGGGTAAACATCATGATGAAGAAAGCATCCACTGCTGGCTTCAGTCCTTAGAGAGAAAAGAAGGGCTCAGCCCAGCTGCCTAGGTCACCATGTATTTAGGATGATTACGCAACTAACTCTATAATATTTTGAGAAACTAATATCAAAATAAGTCACCACCATCCAACCACCCTGAAGCACCTATTTCAGTGTTTCCCTCCATGAAACTGCATAAAGTTATCATACAGCTTTTTTTTGGACACTTACTACAAAAGCACTTTTCCATATAACACCTATGTTCCTTTCTGTGTGTTTATGAACAATTTCTGAGTTCCTGAGATAGCTACAGGTAACAGTTGTCAAAATTCCACTGTCTTAGCCAGGCGTGGTGCCGCACGCTTGTGATCCCAGTATTTGGGGGCAGAGATAGGAGGATCGTGGTTCTTGGACAGACTCAAAAATAGGACTGGGGGTTTAGCCGAGAGGTAGAATTCCCCTGGGTTCCATTTCCAGTACCACAAAAAGGTAAATAAATTAATTAATTAAATAAAATTCCACTGTCTTTCTCTCCCACAGGAAACTCATCAATAGCGCATTCACCTACCCAACCTCTCCATATTACTCATTGTTTGCTGTAACTGCATTAGTGGAGAAACTGAGGGCAGCAGTAGAGGACCTTACAGTGGTCTTAGTGCTCTATGATTTGGAATGGGGCTAAGTGAACTTTCACAAACTATTTATTTATCCATTTTTTGTGGTACTAAGGATTGAACCCATGGGCATTCTACCTCTGAGCTATACCCCAGCCCTTTTTATTTTTTATTCTGAAACAGGGTCTCACTAAATTGTGAAGGGCCTCAATAAGTTGCTCAGAGGGCTGCAAACCTGTGATCCTTCTGTCTCAGCCTCCCAAGTACTGAGATTACAGGTGTGCACCACCACACCTGGCTCATAAACTACTTTATTAACTGTAGAGAGCTAATGCTCTGGGTTATATAGCCTCAAGATTTTGAAACAGCCCTAAGAACACCTGTCAGGAGTCTGGGGTCTAGAATCCATGCCTAATTCTTTATAGAATCACATCTCTTACTTACAAAATGGAATGTTTGCATTCAAATACTGCTTTTATCCTACAGAGGTTGGTCTAAAATAGATTATTTCTGGAATGTATATTTGAGTAAATTTGGAAACTGATGAAAAGCGCTTGGGATGAAGCCTGAGAGTAAAACACAAATAAACCTGTCCACGTCCACCATATAGTTTTATTAAATCACTAAACCCAACATTACCATCTTCCTCTAATTAGAGAATGAATGAGGGAAGGAGGGAGGGAGGAAGAGAAAGAGAGAGAGAGAGAGAGAACTGATTACCTCTGCCTTATATCTCCCATATGTTTACAGAGAAAGATGGTGAAAAATAGAAAGATTAAGAAATTGTCTTTTAAAGATACATGCTCTATCAGCTCTATCATGTTACTTACCTATCATGAAGTATAGTATACATGTAAATATGACGCTTGGCAAAAGCCTCATGGGTAGTAAATCAGAAAACAGTTTTCCAAAGAAGTAAGATGACACTCGGTAGTATCCACTGATATACTCATGTCTACAGAACAAAAACACATGCCAAACATGGCAGATTAGTTAAGAAGGCACAAGACACAAAGATGTGAGGCCTACTCTACAGACTCTGCTCCCACCAGGGACTAAGACCACAGCTGCTTCCCGCTCCAAGCTCACCCCATACCCTTTGCCATCTCAGTGCAGCCTCCCTGGGATGTGTGCCCAGGTCACGATGCCACTGCTATGACCCTCTCTCCTTACAGCATTCCCCTCTCTACCACCTGCTCTGGGCACAGAAAACCTCCTCCAGGTGCACAGGCTGCAGCTGCTCACCCTCCTCAGAGACTCTGCTTCTCCTCTGATACTGGCTTTCTCTGTGCAGCGCTTCAGGGGCTAACACCAGCTGAAGTGGAGCCTTCTCCCCACTTCCGAGAGTGAAGAAGGCCATGCTGTTATTCTCCAAAGCTCCAGTGCAGCTTCAGATCCCTAAACTCCTTTTACTTCTGTTGCCCTCACGTTAAAAATGAAAACGACTTCTTCAATGATCACGTTTCCAATGTACAGCTCTGTCAGCTACCAAACCCTCATCTTTCCTCTTCCTCACACTTCTCTCCCCTAATTCCAAACTCTCCCACTGATATCTCTATCCCTCCCCTCTCTGATGATCCTTTCCCTCGGCATGGAACTCGAGGAAAATCCTTCCAGCTTTGAAAAACACAAGGGACAAAAATCCCGCTCTTCACTGAGCCTGCCCTCCGGCCCCCGAGGGCTGCACTTGGTCAGTCTTGGTCAACTTACCTCCCACCTCCAATTCATTCTTAACCCACCACTTCGTGTCTACCAAGTTCCTCAAATATTTTTTGCGAGGGTCATCATGGCTTGTTATTTAAAAACAAAAGATTCTTTTCATTATTGCTTGCCTTCTCTGCAGCACTAGGATTTGCCAGCCATATCTTACCCTTGAAAGTCCCTTTCCCTTGATACCAGGCCCCACATGCTCTTGATTGTCCATACCACCAGTGACTGCTTTTTCTCAATTAATATTGGCAACTCCAACACATAATTTAAAAGCTCGTGTTGTATGCTATAAACATATGCGATTTATATTTTTCAGTTATTAAATATGTAAAAGAATAGAAAAATTCTGGTAATCTCAAGTAACATAGGTAATCCTTTGGCTCCAGATGTGACCAATTTGACTAATAGCCCCAAATGGCCCTTCCCAGAAGAAAGGCCTACTTACATAAAGAGCTTCTTCTCCACTACAAAGAGTTCCACAGCGGACACACTGCTGAAACACTGGTTGGTGGTCAGGAAAAAGAGAACCCCTGCTCTGCCGGGCAAAAGGAGACACAAACACAGTCAATCAACACTCTCATATCGGGATTCTACCACACAACCACTTCCACAAATGATATAATACTGAACAGATTAAAAGAAAGAAGTTGGGCATGATGGTGCACGCTTGTACTCCCAGCATTCAGAAGGCTGAAATTGAAGGATCGCGGTTCGCAGACAGACTCAGCTACTTAGGGAGGCCCTCTGCAACTTAGTGAGACCCTGTTTCAAAAATAAAGAATAAAATTAGGGTGGGGATGTGTCTCGGAGGACAATGTCCCTGGGTTCCATCCCCAGGCCCACAAAATAAATAAATAAATAAATAAATAAATAAAAATATTCTGTTAAAACAGAAAGGGAAGCATGATCCCATCAGGTCTGCCCCATTTCTGTGTCTGTCTACACTGTGGTACTTCTGCAACTCCACATTTTAGAACATTCCAAAATTCACATTCTTAGGTTGATCACTGAATTGGGTTCCTATTAAATCCATATATTGAAGCCCAAAATCCCAGTGGGGTGGTACATATAGATGGGCCTTTTTTTCTTTGGATACTAGGGATGGAACCCAGGAATATTCTACCTTCAAGTGACACCCCAACCCAATTTTTTTATTCTTTATTTTGAAACAGGGTCTCACTGATCTGCAAAGGGCCTCACCCTAGTTGAGGCTGGCCACGAACTGTGATCTTCCTGTCTCAGCCTCCCAAATTCTGGGATTACAAGCATGTGCCACCATACCCAGCAAGATGGGCCTTTTGTTTAAATGACATGAGTGGAGCTCCCAACATAGGATTTGTGCCCTTAGAAGAAAAGAAACAGCAAGAGTCAGCTCTGCCATGAGCAGGCCCAGAGTGAAGGCAGCCAGCCATCTGCAAGCCAGAAAGGGGCCTCACAGGAGCCTTGCTCTGTGGGATAGAACCCTGACCTTCACTTCCAGAATCTAGATTGGGGAGGTGGAGGATAAATTTCTGTTGTTTATGCTGCCAAGTCTATGGTATTCTGTTATGGTAACTAGCACTAATACTTAGTTTATGAAAATACTATCCCTTTCAATTCCATTAGCAAAAATGCCAAGTGTCACTGCTAATATATAAAAAGAAAAAGAACAAGATAAATAAAGCTCAAAAGTGTTAAAACGTTCATTAGGAAGTTTGGTTTTAGAGTAAAGAAGAAAGTTAGATATTGAAGGATAAACACAGGATCTGGAAGGAAGAAATCCTAATTCAGATCAATAGCACAGACATCCCCTTGCAGACATCAGCAAAAGCCCTGACAATTAGCCCTGACTTAGGACAAACACTTTCCTATGGAGTTTGCAAAGGGTTCAAAAAAGAAATCAAAGTGATGTTTTTTTTATGGTACTGGGGATTGAACCCAGGGGCATTCTGCTTCTGAATTATACTCTCAAGCCATTATTAATTTTTATTTTAAAACACAATCTCCCCAAATTGCTGAAGCTGGCCTCAAACTCGCTATCCTCCTGTCTCAGCCTCTCAAGCACTAGAATTGAAATCATTCAGCATGAAGCTTATTTGCCTGCACCTGTTTGAAAATAAATATTTACACAAGTATTGTGTGTGTGCGTGTATGTTTCTATCACTCTCAACCCCATTATGATGTGCAATTACAATGCACCAATGAAGTTATATTAAAATAATTATGTTTTTAAAAAAATGGTCAGCTAACCCATACTTTAATATATATATGGATTTTATTAGGGTAGCTAGCACCCTTGAAACAGGGATGGACTTCCCTTTACATAAAAAAAGTTTAATTGACATGAAGGATGTTAATTGAAACTAAGAAAAAAGATGATGTGGAAGAATAGTCACTTTGATGATATGCATTTTCTATCCAAGAACATGGAAGATCTTTCCATTTCCTAAGGTCTTTAATTTCTTTTCTCAGTGTTTTATAGTTTTCTTGGTAGAGGTCTTTTACCTCCTTGATTAGGTTTTTAAAATTATTTTATTTTGTGGGATATCCTGAGTGGAAATATTTTCTGGATTTCTTTTTCAGTGGACTTATGGTTGGCATACAGGAAAGCTTCTAATTTTTTAAGATTGATTTCCCATCCAGACACTGTGCTGAACCGGTAGATCAGTTCTATATGCCTTTTGTTTGATTTTGTTGGGTCTTTTAAGTATAGTATCTGTAAATCATAAAGTTTTAGTTCTTCTTCTCCTATTTGTACTCCTTTGATTTCCTTTTCTTACCTTATCAGCTAGAGTCTAAGTACTATATTGAAAAAAAATGGTGATAAAGGACATCCTTATCTTGTTCCTCTTTTTAAGGGGAATTCTCATAGTTTTTCCCCATTTAAGATGATGTTGGCTGTGAGTCTATTGTACATTGCCTTTATGATGTTGAAGTATGTTCTCAATAATCATACTGAACATAAAAGGCCTCAACTTCCCAATAAAAAGACATAAAGTGGCAAAATGGATTAAAAACCAGAATCCATCTATATCTGCTGCCTGCAAGAAACACACCTTACAAGTAAAGATAGTAACAAACTTAAGGTAAAGGTCTGGAACAAGGTTAATCCAATCCAATGGAATTCGAAGATAAGCAGGAGTAGCAACTATGATATCAGACAAGTTAGACTTCAAACCCAAGCTTATTAGAAAAGACAAAGCAGGTCATTTTTTACTGGTAAGAGAAACAACCCAGCAAGAAAAAATAATGATAGTCAACATTTTTGCCCCAAACAAAGATGCAGCCACTATCATAAAATAAATTATTTGTGATATTAAGTCACACATAGATCCCAATACAATAATACTGGGAAACTTTGACACCCCTCTCACAGACAAAGGTCAATAAAGATGCCTCAGATTTAAGAACACCATAAAACAAATATTCTATCCAACCATAGCAGATTTCATGTTTTTCTCAGCTATTCATGCAACCTTCTCCAAAACAGATCACATCCTGGGCCACAAAATGAGCGCTAGCAAATTTAAAATATGTGACATATGCCCCTGTATCTTTTCATGAAATAGAACTAGAAATCAACTATAAGAAGACCCAGAGTAACCACATAAACATGTGGAGAATGAACACCACACTGCTGAATGAAGAATGGGTCATAGAAGAGTAAGGGGTGAAATAAAGAAATTTCTAGAAACAAATGAAAATAGAGATACAACATATCAAAACCTCTGGGACATTTTGAAGGCAGCATTAAGAGGAAAATCCATAGCACTGAATGCTCATATAAGAAGAACAGAAAATCACCAAATAAATAACGTAATGGCACATCTCAAAGCCCTTGAAAAACAGAAACAATCTAACCTCAAATCTAGTAGAAGACAAGAAATTATTAAATTCAAAGAAGAAATCAATAAAGTAGAGAATTTTTAAAAATACAGAAAATCAACCAATCCAGATTACAAAAATAAGAGATGAAAAATAAGTTATTACCACTGACAGTGTGGAAATTTGGAGTATTATCAGAAACTACCTTGAAAAACTATACTACAATAAAATGGAAAATCTGGGAGAAAATGACAAATTTCTAGATAAATACAACCTTCCTAAACTAAGTCAAGAAGATATAGAAAACTTAAAATAACCAATAGCAATAAAAAACATTAAAACAGCAATAAAGAGCCTACCCTCAAAGAAAATCCCAGGACCAAATGGTTTCCAAAGTGAATTTTATGAAACCTTTATATAAGCGCTAATCCTGATACTCCTCAAATTATTCTGTGAAATAGAAAGAAACAGGACTCTCCCAAATACATTCTATGACGCCAACATCACATTAATGCCAAAACCAAAGACAGTTCAAGGAAAGAAAACTACAGGCCTATATCACTGAAGAATTTAGATGCAAAACTGCTAACAAAATACTAGCAACACACATTCAAAGTCACATCAAGAAAATCATACACCATGACCAAGCAGGGTTCATCGCAGGGATGCGAGGCTGGTTCGACATATAAAACATGATACATGTAGCCGGGCGTGGTGGCACACGCTTGTAGTCCCCGTGCTTGGGAGGCTGAGACAGGAGGATCATGCAGGTTTGAAGCCAGCCTCAGCTGGTTTAAGAGACCCTGTTTCCAAATAAAAAATATAAAATAGGTCTGGGATTATAGCCCGGAGGTAGAAAGCCCCTGGGTTCCATTTCCCAGTACCACACACACAAAAAAAATTAAAAATATTAAAAAAAAGATACATGTAACTCATCACATAAACAGAAACAAAGACAAAAATACATGATCATTTTAATAGAAGCTAAAAAAGCATTTGACAAAATGCACCCATTTATGATTTGGTATATCACTTAAATGACATCAAAATAAGAGGACAGCGTTTAAAACTATAAACCCAAGGGAACAAACCCATTTGCCTTAAAATAAAAATAAGAATACATAGACACTTAGTATTTTTAATACCTACAGAATAAAGGTTACAAACTATTTTAAATGTAAATGTTAATACAGTAGTTAAAATGAATTTAAAATATCAAAGCCTAGTAGATAAACAGTTATATAACTTTCTGTATAGAAATAAACCTAAAATAAAATAAAACGCAAATTTGATAAACATGGAACTTAGAAAAGATTCGGTTCAATTTGTTGTTTTACATCTAATGGTAATGTTTATGATTCTGAAAAAGTAGAGAGTAAAACTACTTGTAAATCAAAAGCAATACTTTTAGTAGTTACTTTTAGTAATTACTTCTAATAATTATTTTATACTAAATAATTTTTATCCTTGATAAATTTAATGCTTCTAATTCTTTTCAAGGTTGGAAACAATTCAGAGAGCTCAACCCTCAGGGAAGATGAAAAGATAAACAATAACTCTAAAAACAGCTGTTATAATAGTTTCACTGTAGAGTGAGACTATTTGATTCCACATGGAAAAAATTATTTCGTTTGAGTGAAATCTATTTTTATGCTCATTCTTTTTTTTAAAACTAACCAACTTTTTTCACACATCAAAACAGATTCAACATAAGCTTCTGGAGTAAAATGGGAATAATTCCATTTACCACGTCTGGATTTTGAAGGTTAACTGAGATTATGGGGTGCCAAATACAGAGCCCGATGTCTAATGAAGCACAGTTCTCAATACCTAAATTACAAAAAGAGCCCTGAGATCTGTGAGAAACTGACAACGTATGTTTATTGGCTTATTTATTTATTTATTTATTTTGTGGTACTGGGGGTGGAACACAGGGCTTTCAAACTCTGGGCTATACTCCCAGACCTATTTTTATATTTTGTTTAGAAACAGGGTCTCACTAAGTTGCTGAGAGACTCACTAAGTGGCTGAGGCTGGCTTCTAACCTGTGCGATCCTCCTGTCTCAGCCTCCCAAGCGCAGGGATTACAAGCGTGCGCCACCACGCCCAGCTAGAATCTATGTTTAGAACATGACACAGCCATTAAGAAATCTCACTGTAAAGCTGGGTGCAGTAGCACATATAAGTAGACTCAGCAATTTGGAAGACTATGGCAGGAGGATCACTTGAACTCCAAAATTCAAGGCCAGAGTGGGCAATATAGTAAGACTCCCATCCCCAAAGTAAGTAAATAAGTAAATGAATAAGTAAGTCTTATGATGGAACAATATTTTTAAGGACACATCATCACTGTAACTAGTTAAAAGAGAAGGAAATTCTAACATATGCTACAAAATGGATTCACCATGAAGCCATTACGCTAAGAGTTAAAGTAAGTCAGTCACCAAAAGACAAATAATTAAGTGACTCCGTGTATATGAGGTTCATGGAGGTCAGAGACATAAAGTAAGAAGGTGCTAGCTGGGCACTGGGAGTGAGTGTGAGGAGTTGTTGTTGAATGGGCAGGGCAGTTCAATTTGAGAAGACAGAGGTGGCAACAATGTGAATGTACTTAATGCTACTGAACTATATGCTTAAAATGGTTAAAAAGTTAAGTTTTATGTTTTATGTGGTTTATCAATAGACATAAAAGAGAAAAATAACTCTTCCATTCAGTTTTCAACTCACTCATTAATCCTCTCCACAATAAAACAGAGATATCTATAAGCTTATACAAAGTAACATCAGTTTCTCAAAATCAAAATCCAAATTGACTTACCTGTTCTGGATTCCAGCAGGATTATTTTCTAGCCCAAAGTAAATGGCACCTATAACTAGTGCCAGTATGGCTGTAACAAGGATCTTTTCAAAAAGAAAAATGAAAATAAAAGTTTCAATTAGAGGTAAAAACAATCTATGTACCATTAATTTTATTTCTTTTATGTATCATTCGTTATTATGAGATACACTACTACATAATCAGATCTCTCCATTGAGACAAACACTTTAAATTGTCTGGCCAGAGTCCAGTATACATTATTGCACTGCTTTCTAAATCAAATTGAAAATCAAGCTATCTATTGTTTGGGGAACTGAAAAGACAACAGAGCAGACTAGTGGACATGCTAAGATTGCTCCCAGTGTCCACCATGCACTGCTGAGTCAGGGCCCATTCAGGTACTCGGCCCACAAGGTAACAGAACATTGCAGGTTCCCGGGGAAAACATTTGGGGGATAAAGTCCAAGTGGCAAAGAGTTTTGACCTGAATTGAACTCTCAAGGTTTGTGCCGGTAAACACGCACAATTTCATATTTCAAGACGTTCAAGTGAAAACAGGATGTCTTTACTCTTAATATTAAAAAGTAAATAAAAAATTTAAAAGCACACACGCCAATTCAGACAATGGAATAATGCGTGCTGAGGAAGTAGGCGTGGGCAGGACCACGCTGATATCTGGGGAGTCCCTGCCTACATGGGAAAGTGCCCTGTCACTGTCATAAAGCACGCAACCAGCTGCCTCTGGGAACACTGAGTGCTTCCATCACCTGTCTCCTCTGTCACTGCTTCTCCAACCTCAGCCAGTGAGACCTGGGTCAACACCCTGCACCCGAGCTGCCAGCTCCTCCCCACCCTCACCTACTTTCCCCTGCTCAGCCTATGGGGCTGGCTCTCAAGGAGACTGCACCAATAGCACTTGGGGTTTGGGGATGAAAAGTCTCTTAAGAATGCTTCCATTAGCAATGGCTTAAGGGTTACATTTTGATATAATGTATTTGAAGAATTCCACTTATTATCATTCATAAGGTTGTTATCAAAGTAAGAGAAATCGTAATCCAAAGAGCAAAAATGATCCCTACCATATATCTTGGAAATTTCAAAGTTTATAAAGAAAATTTCAATACTACAACAGTACCAAGACATGAAGGAACCTGTGAAGGTCATTTTTGGATGACGCACGCCAAAGGAGAAAAACAAAATCATGATCTAAAAAAAAATATTTTGTGAAACCTTATTCCAAAAAGGATATTATGTAAATATTTAACTTAGGAGATATCCTTAAAAATCCCATTGCCACCAATAAAAGCATTCAAAAAGAGGGAAAAAAAACATCCCTTTGCTAATTAGGCAGAATTTGGGGCGGTGGTGGTGGGGGTAAATCTATTATCCTGTCATATTTTCACTGTCCACAGGATATACTTTATTTCAACAGCTCAAGTTCCAAAATAAATACTTAGGACTCTATCAACATACAACATGCACAAGTATATGAGAAGATATACTTTCATACATACAATAAACTTTTAAGAATATTCAGTCTTTTTTTTTTTTTTTTACGGTACCAAGGATGGAACCCAGGGGCATTGAACTTCCGAGCTATACCTCTGGCCCTATTGTTTTAGTCCTATTTATTTATTTATTTATTTATTTATTTATTTATTTATTTATGGTGGTTCGGGGTGGAACCCAGAGGCTTTCTATCTCTGGGCTATATGCCCAGACCTATTTTTACATTTTATTTGGAAACAGGGTCTCACTAAGTTGCTGAGAGCCTCACTAAGTAGCTGAGGCTGGCCTCGAACCTGTGCGATCCTCCTTTCTCAGCCTCAAAAGGGCAGGGATTACAAGTGCACACCACCACACCCCGCTAGTCTTTTTTATTTTTGAAACAGGGTCTCACTGAGTTGTGAAGGACCTCATTAGGTAGCTGAGGATGTCCACCAACCACAATCCTCCAGTCTCAACCTCCTGAATGCTGGGATTACAAGTGTGCACCACTGTGCCCAGCAATACTCAGTCTTTTAAACAAGAAGTTCCACATCTTTCATTTGCATTTAAACTTGATATCTTATAATAACACTATCAGTATTATCATTAGGATGTTTTCTAACACCATCAAAGTTCTAAAAGTATTTCCACTCAATTTCCAAAAATGTTAACAAAACTATGTGTCCCATGAGTATGCTTTTACAAGGCGTGTCTTTGTTTATTACTTTCTTGCACATAGAGAGCAAAAAACACCAGGCAAACATTGCACAATGGGGCAGATGACCTCTGAGCTATACCCCC